>NC_069505.1:287455591-287480591 GCF_027579735.1 Bombina bombina
GTTTCCTCTCTGTCAGACCCCTAGCCCAAAGGAGCATTTGAGGGTTGCTGTAAAACTTTTGACTTGCTGTATCTAATAGCAACCCTCAAATGCTCCTTTGGGCTAGGGGTCTGACAGAGAGGAAACATGCAGCAGAGACCGCAACAGTAAACAGTGAATCTATAATACAAGAAAAGATTCACTGTTTACATGAGGCTGCTGTCGGCTCTTTAGGATAGGTGTCATAAAAATTCCTGACCGGAACATGTGAGAGGAGGTCTATTGGTAATGCTCTCTGGGTCAGGTATCTGCGCAGTGTGCACAGGAAGTCCTGATGTGGTGTAGCTGGGGGCTGTAACCAGATTAATCCTGACACAAATGCTGTCGGCTCGTCTGCTATGTGAGAGAGGCGGGGTCACGTGACGTTGCGCGATGATGTCACCCCTGAATCGATTCTGATCTGCACTGCATCGATGCAGCATCGTTAACAGGCTGCATCGCGATGCATCGCAGAATCGATTATTTTAGGCACCCCTAATACGTGTGTGAAGGGGTCAGTGTGTGTATACATATGTGAGGGTGTATATGTTTGTGTATGTATGTGTGTGCGTGTCTGTATGTGTGTCTGTATGTGTATACATGTGTGTGCCTGTCTGTATGTGTGTATACGTGTGTGTGTGCCTGTCTGTTTGTATGTGTGTGCACCTTTAGAGTAAACCTAGGTAGGCTCGGGTGCAGGAATTAACTGCTGGGAAGCTAGCTGGAGACATCTGGTGAGCCACTGACAAGATTCATATACAGTATGTGTAGTCACTAGCTAGTTCTCATCAGTTCATTCCTGCTCCTCAGCCTACCTAGTTATGCTTGAACAAAAAATACCATAAAAACAAAGTATATTTGTTCATAGAAGTACAAACTCCCAAACCTAGAATTTCCTAATTCAAACTTTTTAAGTAATACTTTTTATTTTTTTTAAATAAGATGATCATAAAGTTCTATTTCCCCACCTGTAAGTCACAATCTTCTCTGCCTGTGTCTGGTTTGTATTTTTCTAAAATGTAATTTAGTCTATATATTTATTTAAAACATCTATTACCTTTCTGATTACAGTACTGTACTATCTTTCTGAGGGTGCTATGTATACAAAAGTATGACAAATGATATAAATTAGGTTTAGTTACATGTATAAGCTGTATAATGACATGTAAATATTCCCTAAATGGCATAAGATATTGTTGTTTACAGTTTGTCACATCCCATCTCCAAACTGTCCTATTTTAAAGTTGCAAATATATCAAACCCAAACTAGACCGAAACCCAAACATTTTCTGGTCCGAAACAGTTTGAGAAAATAGTTTTCTTTCTTAAGACACGGTAAGTCCACAGAATCAGCAATTACTGTTGGGCCTTTAGTGCAAGGAGGAGGTAAAGTTTAGGTGTCTGTTTAAGATTTCTTCAAGATTTTTTTATATTGGATGCCTTAGCAGGCTTGCTTTGATCTTCCCTGACAATCTGGGTCTAGCTGTACTCCACGTTAGTCTCTTCAGTAGGGCTGTGGTAGCTTTTAGGTAGTTAGGAACTTGTGGGGTGGGCATTACTGCGTTTTCCTGACAAGATTGCTGCCCTGCAACAGAATGCCAGAGTAGACTTACTCTGTTCCTTCTTAGCCACTTTTTATATAAACCTCAGGCACCTCTGCACCTTGTGTTATTTCCTTTCTCTCCTTTCCCTTTGGTCGAATGACTGAGGGATTGTGGGTAGGGAGGTGATACTTAACAGCTTTGCTGTGGTGCTCTTTGCCTCCTCCTGCTGGCCAGGAGCGATATTTCCAACAGTAATTGCTGATTCCGTGGACTCACCGTGTCAAGAAATAAATAAATTTATCAGGTAAGCTTAAATTTTGTTTTCTACCTGTAGAAGTAAAATGGAAAGTTGTTTAACCTCTTCACTACCGGGACTTTTAGAGAAAAACCTCCCATCTGCACAAACAGAGATCGTTACAGACAGTGACAATGTCTGCAACGATCAGGCAGTCTGCACCCATATAATAACGGAGCACCGACAGTGAGACTGCTGGAGCTTCCTTAAGGCATGATGTATATATACGTTATGCGGTATGATGGGCTATGTACGTTGATGGGCTATGTAAAGTTGACTGATCTGTCTAATCCATGGAATTTTATTTTTAACTTTTCTCTCCCTTTAAGATTTGTAACCTGCCTTTAGTGATCTGATTGGTGTTAATTGGTTACTCACTGTTATGTCATGTGGATATGTAAAGACTAATTAAAATATGTAGATTAAATGCTAGGCATAGCATAGGACACATATACGTATGACAATCATCTGTATGAAAACGTGTAATTATGTAAATAGGATCACAATGCACAACATATTAGTAAAAAATGCATTAGATTATATGAATTCTGAATAAAGTCTAAAGACAAAACTTAATACCCATACCAGGGAAAAGAGCTTTGTTATCTGACTGTTTAGTCAGCAGCTGATCTCTATATTAGCTATCAAACAGTAGCAAGTGAGTTGTCATTGCATACCCTTAACACTTCACGGTATCATAATTCATTATTTATACGTGTTGTATTTATGATAAATTAATAAAGCTGTATTAATATTTAAAATTCTATTAACTCTTTATCTTTTAATTAGCCAGATTCATAGTTATGTTGCATCAGAGATGACAGGGTTAATTTAATATGCTTAGCATATCTTTATAAGAATCATTCCGCCTGTTAATAATCAATCACCTGTTGGTGTTAATAGACTAGGGAGGCGAGCATACTATGTCTTATCTATAAAATTATGGAAAGTAATTTACAGATAGTAGTTATGAAATCATGCCTATATGGTGTGCACTCTCATTTTATTATTAATATTATTTTATTCACTGGTTAGCTAAACTGGGAGAGTGCTAGTTCGATTTTACTCGGAAATGAAAAATCGAGAAATAAGTTCTCATATTGCTGCAATAAAGTCTAATTCAGTCACAAAATTAACTTCTTTTTTTTTAAACGTATTTTTTATTCCCGTAAATGAAAGATGGAAACTCACAGAACACTCATTCTTTTTTTATTAGCTGCAGCTTTTATATAATTTCACTTTCATTTGTGGAATGTACACAGACCTTGACATTTTCAGTTTCTATAGTCACGGTCATAAAGCTTTCACTAATCCTTTTTGTATTCTTTTCTTTTTTTCCCCCCATGTTTTTCTGTCCCTTTCCTTCAAGTGTTTGACTTTTGGAGATTGCGACTACAACAAACCTACATCCTCCACTAATTGTTTTTATTATCTGAGCCTTGTAACACATCTTAGTCAATTAGTGCGTGTTTTGTGTACGTTTATTTTTGTTCCAAATAATGCAGATTTCTCAATGTGTAGGTAAACTAGTTCATCATATTGCGAATCTGTAAACTTGAACAGCACATTACATTAAAGGTATGTAGGAAGGACGGGATTAACCCCTTCAAGACACATTGTACGTATTTCTTTCTTTGTTTAGTCTAAAAAACAACATTTTACAATGTGTTAGCACTTTTGTTTGTTGAGAAAATCACGTTCTGGTCTTGAATATACCAATGGCCTAGAGTCAATCAAATCTACTTGTGAAAAGACTCACTGCAACATCACAGCTTGACAATTGCATAACTCATAAAAATGTTTGTACTGGTCTTCATCATTTCTGCGAATTGTGAGTCACTTTCCATTGTAATCAATAGTGCATCATCTATCTATAAACGTTTACCTCTCAGCGTGTTGGATGAGTTCTATTATGAAGGATACAGCATCAAAAAAGCATTACGAAACACATAAAAAAAAAACCTTTATACAACAATCCGCACAAACATGTATGACAGGACAGCTAAAAACAGTTTAAGAGAAATAAAAGATAGAACTAAAGTCTTTACAAATCACACATGATAGCCTAGATGAGAAATCTGACCATGCCTTTCCAGCGTCCATGGCCAGCCCCATACAACACTTTTGTACTATAAGAAAGCAGACACGCCTGCAAGAAAAGATACGAGTATTTAACGATTAGGGGCATGTACATAAACTGTTTTGCAAGTGTGTTTACAAAGTGTTATTGCCATCACAAGTGGGATTAAATTTCAGTCCACTAGGAGGCAAAAACACCCACCATAAAAGTGCTTTTAATCCCTCCCACTTTCCCATAACCCCTCAGTCAATTTTTGCCTCCTGCATGGAGTGAGGTGAATTTTAAAGTGCTGATCCTCATGTTGTTTGGTAGGGGGTTCTCTAACCGATATTGGGCTAGATAGTGTTGTGCTATCGTTAGCTGTTATATGGGTACGGAGCATTTCTTATTTCACCACAATATTCTTTTAAATTAATGTTTTAACTTAATTCCCCTATTTTGCAACCTGACTAGGATATCTGAAATCAAAGATGTTTGAGAAGCCCTCAATTTCTCCTCAAAAGCTACCTTTGTTGCTCCAGTTTTTATGTATTCAGCTTGAAAACTTTCCCACCCAAATTCATAGATGCTGCTTAATTGGTATTGACAGCCAATCACCTTTCTCTTTTTATACATGCCACCCTATCCCCTCATTTTATATTGCCCCCAGACCTCAAATCAGACAGACTAGGGCCCTACTTACCTCACATAAGCCACACTCCTGCTGATGACTCAACACTCACTCACTATCTTAAACTACTCTCCCCTGTTCAATTTCCTCTCGCTCAAGGAGAGTAGGCAAGTGGAAGTTTTGAGCCCTGATTTAATAATATAAACTTAAAGTGTTTCCTGGACATTTAGGAGGAGAGTTTGATACTCCAGGACTTGAAGTCCACTCATACTCCAGTATATTAGCGTCTCTGTGAGCATCATGTTAAGTAGCATTGATTTGCTAAACTGGACTATAGTAGACTGATCCTTACACTCTGGCCCTTGACAACAGCACCTGGGGATCTGTAGACTAGACAGCTTTGGTCATAATAAATGAGACTAGAAGATAAAGCATAACAAAACCTTTTGAATTTTTTGAATGTATTTTCTTTTACCTGAGCTGGACAGCTCTGTGCGCTCATCGCCAGTGACTATTCTTCTTTATCTCTCTGGTATGAATGTTTCAGTGTGCGGGTGGGGGAGGTGGTAGATTGTCTTCAGCTTGTGTCACAGCTCCAGGAACACAATTACATTTTGGACAGCTTGAGCTAACTGGCATACTGCGTGTTGTGCTTATCAGACCAGGCATACAGACCGCTTGGCACGCTCCATGTTTGTGTGAAGTTAGCTGTGACGGATTGGTGGTAGCTCCCTTTTTTAAATGCAGAACTCAACAAGATCTCTACCTGCACATAACTGAACTAGAATATCTATAGAAACAACAGAATGTGTAAACTCTCATCCTAGTAAATAAATCATACTGGTTTGTGTGAGTTACTTTACATTAGCCAATGATTAAGTTGCTTACAATGTTCAGTTGTACAAAAGGGGCCCTTTCAGACCATCACCTTTTGATAGGACAGTAGTTTTGTGAATGTTTGCACAGTATGTGTCTGCACAGTGTTCAGGAACTGCAAAAATGTGTCACAACTTTGCATTGTTTTGCAGTTCAGACACATATCCCTTGGAAAGAATCATGAGCATGTTTATCTTATCTCCTTTGCTGGGGCCATTTAGGAATAGATACTAACTTCTATGACAATCAAACAATCACTGCATAGCATGTGGCATGGTTAGAGCGCCATGTCCTGCACAATCCACTCCAGTGTCTCTAGAATGTGGGTAAAATACAGTTTTTAGACGTAATTTACAGGAAGATAAATAATGAACAGAGAAAAGACACTGCAGAGTTTTTTCAATACATAATTATACATTGTATTGTTTCAAAGCTGGTCACTGTAACCTTATACACTCTGTATCAGACACTCTGCTTGCTGTAATGATTAGGAAGGGAGGATTTGCAGCGTTCATGCCTCTTGTGCCGTGTGATTGCTAGACACAGCTGTATTACATAGCATATAAGGGCCCCTAATGTCTTTGTCACAGTCACCTTGTCCAACTTGAGAAGATTCTAGGTGATGTGAGGTATATTGTGTTTATCTGGAGAGCAGCACTGCAGGCTAATTAGTGAATAAGACAGCAGCATATTATAACGTAGCGCTGACTAAACGCACACTGCTCCCAAGCATGGCACAGAGATCTCTTCACTATAATAAAGATTATGGTTTGCAGAGCATTTTGTATGTTATTTCCTTTATAAGCTCTACATAAAGCCAGGCATTTCTGTTTATGGTTGTGTTCTCTTTAGCATTTCATAGAAATATAGGAAGCAAGAATGTGAGAGAGCTGGTAAAACAGACAGAGTTTAACGGATGACCTGACTCACCAGTTACATACAAACTTCCCAGAAGTCTTTGGGCCTTCTCATCTTCTGCTGCTGTATACATCTGTCCCCATGGTTCAGTTTCTGTCTGTCTGGTAATGGTAGCAATGAGATGACTAACTTGTCATAAATACATAAAAAATAACTTCACTGTCCCTTTAAAAGAGACAATGCTCAGTGTGAGAATATGGGAGAAGAAATCTGCTCATACAGAATAATCAGTATCTTCATATTCATTGAACTCATCTTACGACCTGTGAATGTGTCTTATTGCCCTTCTAATACCTGAATAAATCCTCTTCCTCCTTTGTAGCGCTGAAAAGCCTGACTTGATGTGACCTAGTCCCAGCAGTAGATGATACACAAATAGAAGAGAACAATTCTTAAACTAGTTTTTATCAATTCCATGAGGCAAAAAGCTTTATACCCACTTGTGAAGATTATATGTATTGATTAGTGAGTATTAATCTCATGTCACTTCAGCTAACGTATCATAAAATGCTGTGCTATTGTGGTTTGATGTCTTATCAACCAGGTGTCATATAGAATAGCAACAGTGTTTGGAATATTAAAGCATTAATAAACATTGCTACACATGGGAGATTTACTGTAGTAATATAATAATGTCCCAAGAAACTTACTGAGTAATGAGAAAGTGTAACATACACTTTCTCCAGTCAGTTTATATCAGTGGTCTCAAAGTACCGGCCCTGGGGCCATATGCGACCCTCAAAATAGTTTAATCTGATCCTCCCTTGTTTATTAGGTAAATAATTAATTTAGCCCATACATTTTTTTAGGGTTCTTAGAGGTGTAACCAGTTGATCTGTATAGGCACTCACAAGATAAATATAAAGACAAGCTTTGTCCAGTGTAGACTTCCATTATGCACTGCTTGGTAAATGTCACTTTTATTCAGTTTCAGAACGATCACTTCACTTGCCGGTCACAAGATAAATATACACTGTGTACGTCTATTGTTGACTACAGCTCCCACCATGCACTACTACTTGAGTACAAGTCACTTCTAGTTTCTAGTATATCCAGTCCTAGAGCACTCACTTTATTCAAGTGACCCCCATTGGAGAAGAACATTGGCCAGTAGCCCCCGGATACAAACAGCTTCATACCCCTGTTTTATATCCTTGCAGGTTTGTGTATAACAGAAACTCTAGATTTACATTGTTGTGAAGGGGTTAGCAGTAAACCTCTCCACTTCCCAGCACACAGCAATCCTCCAAAAATGTGCAAAATATACCTTAGATTAAAAGTATAGGAGCCCTTAATATCATTATAGGGATCTCATTTAATTGAAACAGCTAAGTGATTGTGTTAGGTTTAGTAATTACCTGACCCAGAGACTGATTGTTGTGTGTAGGACACTGAGTTAGTGAGTGAGTAGACCACCACTTCACACTCCTATTCCATTTAGATTTTTAGTTGTAGGTACTTAAAGGTACAGTCAACACCCAGGAAAACTTTATCCCATACCTTAGATCCACACACAAAAATGCGCATGCGCCACATCCCATCTTCAATACCACTAACGTTATGTGTCTAATCTTCGAAAGAACATACAGTTTTCAGCGGTAGATATGGCCGCCAAACTCCCCCCACCGTTACCTAGGAGGCTTCTTCTTAAAGTCATCCGCCAATCAGAATCAAATTCTCGTCTAGATTCTTTACACGCGTTCACAGACACTTTCTATTTCTAATAGAGAGCGGATTAAAATTATAATGCGCATGCGCATTAGCAATAGAACAGGGTCCCTGTGAATGAGGATTGAATTAAAAAAAGGAGGGGGAGGAGTTTGACGGTTATATCTACCGCTGAAAACTGGATGGGCTTTCTATGATTAGACATATAACGCTAGTGGGAATGAAGATGGGATGCGGTGCAGGCGCATCTTTTTTTGTGGATCTAAGGTATGGGATAAAGTTTTCCTGGGTGTTTACTGTCCCTTTAAATCTCATTGATTTTACTTTGTTATATTCAAAATATCTTGTAACATTCCAGCACTGATTAATAACTAACCCTTATCTGAACAATTCAGCACCCTCGGTTCCTCGCATTCCCTACACACCTTCCCAGTACCGACTTCTTTAATGTGCTCCTGATAACACATTCCGTATGTGCTTTGATGAATTAGACAAGTGCTTTCCCACTGCTGTAAAACAGGGCTATGTATTTTTGGGTACTTCTATGTTTCTTGTTGTATTCTTTAAAGGAGCCTAGAAATCAGAATGAAGCTTTCATGATTCAGATAGAATGTATAAATATGAAAAGATTTTCTACTTTTATCAAATTAACCTCTTTATCTTGGGCTGCTTTGGTGAAACTTTTTTGCTCCTTTCTATAAGAGGATAGCGAGGTAGGTTCAACACCCATTTGTGTCAATGATAACAGATCTTTCCGAAATGCGTCAGTTGTGGGATGGTGTTGTATTGCTGAGAACTATTTTTTTTAACTGATGTGCATAATCGTTTTTTAAAAAATATATTTTTTAAATAAAATCAATGTTAGTGTACCGATTGAACCAGACTAGGTCTTGTATCTTCTTCGGAAAAAGGCTTAGGAGTGTGCACTGTATGCACAACATTCTTACAAACATTGTTGCAAACGCAAAGTATACCAAGAGAAAGTGGAACACTTTATAATAAAAGTAAATAGGAAACTTTTTTTAAATCAAATGCTCTATCTGAATCATGAAACGTGGGCAAGATGGATGTGTGCCAGTTATAGTTATAGCAGAGACCCATCACCCATGATCAATTAAGAAAATGCTTCTTGCAGATTACTTTTTGTGATTCATAAGACCACGCGTTTCAGAGTACGCCGTAACCTATGGTCTGGGACCAGCATTGATACACGTTCACCTGTTTAATGAAGATTGAAGATATTTCTTTTGATCATGCCTTCCTGATCTCTGAAGAGTGACTTCCTTGATGAACTCCAGAGATATTTGCTTGTAGCGAATAAATTTGCATTGGGAATAGAAGAGAAATGTTCAATTTCCTGCAAAGGAAATAATATAGATTGACCTGTCTAATAAAGCGCTACATTTAATATGTTCCTAATTTAAATAAAGCAATGCTTTCCTTCCTGTTCTCTTTCCTAAGAAAATATAAGCATAATAACCTGCAAGTTGCCAGATAGATAAAAAAATGACTTGGATTACAAAGGTCTAAGGCTAAGATTTTTTTGTTTAATTTGTTTTATCTGCCCCAGAAGCCGCTTTGATTGTGGACTCTGATAATAGTCTTGAGGGATGTGAGCAGTAATCGCGTTCCTCTGCTGTCCTTGGGATGGCATGATATGATAATTTCCTTTCATGTCTCCAGAGGAGGCAAAAAATTAGGATTCCTCTCCTGTAGAGATATCATTATCCTGTTTAGAGGAGTTTCATACTGAGAATTGCCTCCTGGTCATCTGAAATACTTAATTGAAAATGTGTTTGCTGCTCCCCAGACCCCACACTGAATATAGAATATTTTCACTTCTTATGACTTGTATGTGTAGTAAATACCGTGACACCGAAGATATACATGCAGGGAGGTTCAGCAGCGTTAGAAAACATCACACACAGGTCAGACATCTTTGTTATCTGTTAGATTATTTGCACATTATTTAAATGTAAGCAAAAGGAATCTAGAATCCCAGGCCAGGCCTGCAGAGGAGAACTGAAAGGATTTATTGTAGAACTAACTTTCGGTCCCTTCTTCACAAAAGTTTACTTGATGTCACCTGGCTGTTTCATTGTGGAACCAACTCATTATGGATGTTATAGAGAGTGGAGAGGCAGAATCAGAGACTGGGAATTACATTACTGGAATATGAACATCTTGCATGCTGAAATTCTCTGCGTTCAGCCCAGTAACAGATATATAATTTGTCTTTATGTTTTAGGAACAAGTATGGTAGATATCTGCGATTTCTGATCTGCATTATTCATCGGCCTGGCACAACATTTTGTACCTGAGCCGCATGAACAATTTGATTTTAACACCCACAGGTCTGAGTTTAAGACTAGATCCACAGGTGATCCCCCCCCTGGACGAACTGCCAGCGCAGTGCCCACTCACTAATTCTTCCATTTGAGAATATTTGCTGGAGCCCATAAAGTTCAGATGTGAAAACAGTGAAGCGCATTTGCTTTCAAAGCATTAGCAGAGAATATAATGGTAATGTGATGAAGTCAGGAAGCATTCCTATTAGGATAAATAAAATGTAGCAGATGTCAGATGGCGCTGCACTGTGTATATACCCTGTTAAGTGCCTGTTTGACTGATGTACAGTGCATTACATCAAATTACACACAGCTCCTATGCAAATAACAACTAAGTGTTTGCTTATTTTATCCCTGCTCTTTCCTCTTTTAGTGTAAATTGTGTTCTCGGAGTAAAATACATGTTTTGAGTTCCCTCATCTCCTTTATGGCATCTTTTACAACCTTCCCATAAAGCGATCACCACAACGTTACCAAGTTAATAAGCTCCTCAATTAGCACCAGCGAGCGAGATGCAATCTGCGTGGGTTTCTTACTTTATGACGTGCCCAGGGGAGCAGCAAGGGGAGCGCCTCAGGATTCGTAGTAATACGTTTTTGGGTTAACCCTTTAAGGTGACTGCAGCAATAGATTACATTTACAGATGTTCTCGGTTTAGTTACTTTTTAACACTTAAAGTGAATGTAAAGTTAACTCCAAACGATCAAGCCATCTGAATAATCAGCTAAAAATAGTTATAGTTTCTCCAACATAGGTGTGTCCGGTCCACGGCGTCATCCTTACTTGTGGGATATTCTCTTCCCCAACAGGAAATGGCAAAGAGCCCAGCAAAGCTGGTCACATGATCCCTCCTAGGCTCCGCCTACCCCAGTCATTCTCTTTGCCGTTGTACAGGCAACATCTCCACGGAGATGGCTTAGAGTTTTTTAGTGTTTAACTGTAGTTTTTATTATTCAATCAAGAGTTTGTTATTTTAAAATAGTGCTGGTATGTACTATTTACTCTGAAACAGAAAAGAGATGAAGATTTCTGTTTGTATGAGGAAAATGATTTTAGCAAACGTTACTAAAATCCATGGCTGTTCCACACAGGACTGTTGAGAGGAATTAACTTCAGTTGGGGGAACAGTGAGCAGTCTTTTGCTGCTTGAGGTATGACACATTCTAACAAGACGATGTAATGCTGGAAGCTGTCATTTTCCCTATGGGATCCGGTAAGCCATTTTTATTCAGACAGTAAATAAGGGCTTCACAAGGGCTTATTAAGACTGTAGACATTTTCTGGGCTAAATCGATTCATATATTACACATATTTAGCCTTGAGGAATCATTTAATCTGGGTATTTTTGTTAAATAATATCGGCAGGCACTGTTTTAGACACCTTATTCTCTAGGGGCTTTCCCTAATCATAGGCAGAGCCTCATTTTCGCGCCGGTATTGCGCACTTGTTTTTGAGCAGCATGACATGCAGTCGCATGTGTGAGGAGCTCTGATACATAGAAAAGACTTTCTGAAGGCGTCATTTGGTATCGTATTCCCCTTTGGGCTTGGTTGGGTCTCAGCAAAGCAGATACCAGGGACTGTAAAGGGGTTAAAGTTAAAAACGGCTCCGGTTCCGTTATTTTAAGGGTTAAAGCTTCCAAATTTGGTGTGCAATACTTTTAAGGCTTTAAGACAATGTGGTGAAATTTTGGTGAATTTTGAACAATTCCTTCATACTTTTTCGCAATTGCAGTAATAAAGTGTGTTCAGTTTAAAATTTAAAGTGACAGTAACGGTTTTATTTTAAAACGTTTTTTGTACTTTGTTATCAAGTTTATGCCTGTTTAACATGTCTGAACTACCAGATAGACTGTGTTCTGAATGTGGGGAAGCCAAGGTTCCTTCTCATTTAAATAAATGTGATTTATGTGACACTGAAAATGATGCCCAAGATGATTCCTCAAGTGAGGGGAGTAAGCATGGTACTGCATCATTCCCTCCTTCGTCTACACGAGTCTTGCCCACTCAGGAGGCCCCTAGTACACCTAGCGCGCCAATACTCCTTACTATGCAACAATTAACGGCTGTAATGGATAATTCTATCAAAAACATTTTAGCCAAAATGCCCACTTATCAGCGTAAGCGCGACTGCTCTGTTTTGGATACTGAAGAGCATGAGGACGCTGATGATAATGGTTCTGAAATGCCCCTACACCAGTCTGAGGGGGCCAGGGAGGTTTTGTCTGAGGGAGAAATTTCAGATTCAGGGAAAATTTCTCAACAAGCTGAACCCGATGTGATTACATTTAAATTTAAGTTGGAACATCTCCGCGCTCTGCTTAAGGAGGTATTATCCACTCTGGATGATTGTGAGAATTTGATCATCCCAGAGAAACTATGTAAAATGGACAAGTTCCTAGAGGTCCCGGGGCTCCCAGAAGCTTTTCCTATACCCAAGCGGGTGGCGGACATTGTAAATAAAGAATGGGAAAGGCCCGGTATACCTTTCGTCCCTCCCCCCATATTTAAAAAATTGTTTCCTATGGTCGACCCTAGAAAGGACTTATGGCAGACTGTCCCCAAGGTCGAGGGAGCGGTTTCTACTTTAAACAAACGCACCACTATACCCATAGAAGATAGTTGTGCTTTCAAAGATCCTATGGATAAAAAATTAGAAGGTTTGCTTAAAAAGATGTTTGTTCAGCAAGGTTACCTTCTACAACCAATTTCATGCATTGTCCCTGTCACTACAGCCGCGTGTTTCTGGTTCGATGAGCTAGTAAAGGCGATCGATAGTGATTCTCCTCCTTATGAGGAGATTATGGACAGAATCCGTGCTCTCAAATTGGCTAATTCTTTCACCCTAGACGCCACTTTGCAATTGGCTAGGTTAGCGGCGAAGAATTCTGGGTTTGCTATTGTGGCGCGTAGAGCGCTTTGGTTGAAATCTTGGTCAGCGGATGCGTCTTCCAAGAACAAACTCCTTAACATTCCTTTCAAGGGGAAAACGCTGTTTGGCCCTGACTTGAAAGAGATTATCTCTGATATCACTGGGGGTAAGGGCCACGCCCTTCCTCAGGATAGGTCTTTCAAGGCCAAAAATAAACCTAATTTTCGTCCCTTTCGTAGAAACGGACCAGCCCCAAGTGCTACGTCCTCTAAGCAAGAGGGTAATACTTCTCAAGCCAAGCCAGCCTGGAGACCAATGCAAGGCTGGAACAAGGGAAAGCAGGCCAAGAAACCTGCCACTGCTACCAAGACAGCATGAAATGTTGGCCCCCGATCCGGGACCGGATCTGGTGGGGGGCAGACTCTCTCTCTTCGCTCAGGCTTGGGCAAGAGATGTTCTGGATCCTTGGGCACTAGAAATAGTCTCCCAAGGTTATCTTCTGGAATTCAAGGGGCTTCCCCCAAGGGGGAGGTTCCACAGGTCTCAATTGTCTTCAGACCACATAAAGAGACAGGCATTCTTACATTGTGTAGAAGACCTGTTAAAAATGGGAGTGATTCATCCTGTTCCATTAGGAGAACAAGGGATGGGGTTCTACTCCAATCTGTTCATAGTTCCCAAAAAAGAGGGAACGTTCAGACCAATCTTAGATCTCAAGATCTTAAACAAGTTTCTCAAGGTTCCATCGTTCAAAATGGAAACCATTCGAACAATTCTTCCTTCCATCCAGGAAGGTCAATTCATGACCACGGTGGATTTAAAGGATGCGTATCTACATATTCCTATCCACAAGGAACATCATCGGTTCCTAAGGTTCGCATTCCTGGACAAGCATTACCAGTTCGTGGCGCTTCCTTTCGGATTAGCCACTGCTCCAAGGATTTTCACAAAGGTACTAGGGTCCCTTCTAGCGGTGCTAAGACCAAGGGGCATTGCAGTAGTACCTTACTTGGACGACATTCTGATTCAAGCGTCGTCCCTTCCTCAAGCAAAGGCTCACACGGACATAGTCCTGGCCTTTCTCAGATCTCACGGATGGAAAGTGAACGTGGAAAAGAGTTCTCTATCTCCGTCGACAAGGGTTCCCTTCTTGGGAACAATAATAGACTCCTTAGAAATGAGGATTTTTCTGACAGAGGCCAGAAAAACAAAACTTCTAAACTCTTGTCAAACACTTCATTCCGTTCCTCTTCCTTCCATAGCGCAGTGCATGGAAGTAATAGGTTTGATGGTAGCGGCAATGGACATAGTTCCTTTTGCGCGCATTCATCTAAGACCATTACAACTGTGCATGCTCAGTCAGTGGAATGGGGACTATACAGACTTGTCTCCGAAGATACAAGTAAATCAGAGGACCAGAGACTCACTCCGTTGGTGGCTGTCCCTGGACAACCTGTCACAAGGGATGACCTTCCGCAGACCAGAGTGGGTCATTGTCACGACCGACGCCAGTCTGATGGGCTGGGGCGCGGTCTGGGGATCCCTGAAAGCTCAGGGTCTTTGGTCTCGGGAAGAATCTCTTCTACCGATAATTATTCTGGAACTGAGAGCGATATTCAATGCTCTCAAGGCTTGGCCTCAGCTAGCAAAGGCCAAGTTCATACGGTTTCAATCAGACAACATGACGACTGTTGCATACATCAACCATCAGGGGGGAACAAGGAGTTCCCTGGCGATGGAAGAAGTGACCAAAATCATTCAATGGGCGGAGACTCACTCCTGCCACCTGTCTGCAATCCACATCCCAGGAGTGGAAAATTGGGAAGCGGATTTTCTGAGTCGTCAGACATTACATCCGGGGGAGTGGGAACTCCATCCGGAAATCTTTGCCCAAATTACTCAACTGTGGGGCATTCCAGACATGGATCTGATGGCCTCTCGGCAGAACTTCAAGGTTCCTTGCTACGGGTCCAGATCCAGGGATCCCAAGGCGACTCTAGTAGATGCACTAGTAGCTCCTTGGACCTTCAAACTAGCTTATGTATTCCCGCCGTTTCCTCTCATCCCCAGGCTGGTAGCCAGGATCAATCAGGAGAGGGCGTCGGTGATCTTGATAGCTCCTGCGTGGCCACGCAGGACTTGGTATGCAGATCTGGTGAATATGTCATCGGCTCCACCATGGAAGCTACCTTTGAGACGAGACCTTCTTGTTCAAGGTCCGTTCGAACATCCGAATCTGGTCTCACTTCAGCTGACTGCTTGGAGATTGAACGCTTGATCTTATCAAAACGAGGGTTCTCAGATTCTGTTATTGATACTCTTGTTCAGGCCAGAAAGCCTGTAACTAGAAAAATTTACCACAAAATATGGAAAAAATATATCTGTTGGTGTGAATCTAAAGGATTCCCTTGGGACAAGGTAAAGATTCCTAAGATTCTATCCTTTCTTCAAGAAGGATTGGAGAAAGGATTATCTGCAAGTTCCTTGAAGGGACAGATTTCTGCCTTGTCTGTGTTACTTCACAAAAAACTGGCAGCTGTGCCAGATGTTCAAGCCTTTGTTCAGGCTCTGGTTAGAATCAAGCCTGTTTACAAACCTTTGACTCCTCCTTGGAGTCTCAACTTAGTTCTTTCAGTTCTTCAGGGGGTTCCGTTTGAACCCTTACATTCCGTTGATATTAAGTTATTATCTTGGAAAGTTTTGTTTTTGGTTGCAATTTCTTCTGCTAGAAGAGTTTCAGAATTATCTGCTCTGCAGTGTTCTCCTCCTTATCTGGTGTTCCATGCAGATAAGGTGGTTTTACGTACTAAACCTGGTTTTCTTCCAAAAGTTGTTTCTAACAAAAACATTAACCAGGAGATAGTCGTGCCTTCTTTGTGTCCGAAACCAGTTTCGAAGAAGGAACGTTTGTTGCACAATTTGGATGTTGTTCGCGCTCTAAAATTCTATTTAGATGCTACAAAGGATTTTAGACAAACATCTTCCTTGTTTGTTGTTTATTCTGGTAAAAGGAGAGGTCAAAAAGCAACTTCTACCTCTCTCTCTTTTTGGATTAAAAGCATCATCAGATTGGCTTACGAGACTGCCGGACGGCAGCCTCCTGAAAGAATCACAGCTCATTCCACTAGGGCTGTGGCTTCCACATGGGCCTTCAAGAACGAGGCTTCTGTTGATCAGATATGTAGGGCAGCGACTTGGTCTTCACTGCACACTTTTACCAAATTTTACAAGTTTGATACTTTTGCTTCTTCTGAGGCTATTTTTGGGAGAAAGGTTTTGCAAGCCGTGGTGCCTTCCATTTAGGTGACCTGATTTGCTCCCTCCCTTCATCCGTGTCCTAAAGCTTTGGTATTGGTTCCCACAAGTAAGGATGACGCCGTGGACCGGACACACCTATGTTGGAGAAAACAGAATTTATGTTTACCTGATAAATTACTTTCTCCAACGGCCCGCCCTGGTTTTTTAATCAGGTCTGATAATTTATTTTCTTTAACTACAGTCACCACGGTATCATATGGTTTCTCCTATGCAAATATTCCTCCTTAACGTCGGTCGAATGACTGGGGTAGGCGGAGCCTAGGAGGGATCATGTGACCAGCTTTGCTGGGCTCTTTGCCATTTCCTGTTGGGGAAGAGAATATCCCACAAGTAAGGATGACGCCGTGGACCGGACACACCGTTGGAGAAAGTAATTTATCAGGTAAACATAAATTCTGTTTTCATTCATCATTTCCTCAAAAACATTATATTACTCACAAAATCGAAGTTTAATGTCTCTCTCTCTTCGCGCCGCTTCTCCACCCGACATTGTTCATTATTGATTGACAGATTCTTAAAAAACTCTGGGCTAATCATAGTTTTCCCCCGGGGCATTCGGCCCCTTTCCTACAACGTCATGCTTTTGTTATGCGCATGTGCTAATCTAAATGTTGCATATGGATACTAGATGGGTGTCCACGATTTGCGCATGCTCAATACCGCTACCATCGCAAACTATACCACTTCTCCGATATTTCAAAGTAAGTAGCATTGATAGCTGCTGTATTGCTGCGGGCTTAGCGAAACTGTGTTAAATTATAAACAATATATTTGACCATATATATATAGGACCACTCTATCTCGGGAGCACGCTAAAGACTTACGTATACGGCGGGTGGGACCGCTGTATACGTCAAACATGTTGAACAAGGACGTCGGTTCTGGGAGGAGTTTGAAAAGAAACGTTACAATTATTTATTTATAATTTATATTAAAAACGTAAATCATATTAAAAATAAACATAGCGATTGAACAAATGTACTATATATGAAAGCATAGCAGGCTTACAGAAACAGAAAATTTACATTCACTTTAAGAAAGAAGGATGTCTTGGTCTGGCAGTATTCTAGATTCATGACTGGTACCCAGGTGATATACACGGTCACCATCTTGTAGCGTAAGTAAAGGGAATATAGAGGGAATGTTCATAAAAGGGACAAACATGTGCTTTACCTGTGTGTTTAACCTTATGTGTGTGAGTCACTAAATAAAGAAATTACATCATGTAATGGATTAGAGAGTGGTGCTTTTGCATTAGATATCTTTAGTGCTTTTCTTAATCATAATGATAATTCTGAGCTTTTATTGTCCCTTTTATTAAGCGTGTGCAGATATTTAATTACACATTGCATTAGAACACAACTCACATTTTACCCTTTACAGGCTTTTTTTTTCTTCAAGAGATGTGTCCTTTGCTCATACCAACAATGCAATGTATAAAATATAGACTCTAAGGGCCCAATTCTGTAAAGGTCTCTGGGTTGGCGAGATAGAGAAAGGGAATTTCAGACTAAGACTTCCACAAAAGACCAGCACATTTTTAGAATTTTTGCTTCCACTACATTTAAACAGAAATAGAGCCTTTTTTATATTTACCTATCAAAACTATATATATATTTTTTTTAGTAGACAACCCAAAGTATTGATCTGGGCCTATTTTGGTATATTTCATGCCACCATTTTACCACCAAATGCGATCAAATAAAAAGAAACCCTTAACTTTTTCACAAACTTTGGATTTCTCACTGAAATCATGGCACAAATGGTTGTAAATGCTTTTCTGGGATCCCTTTTGTTCAGAAATAGCAGACATATATGTCTTTGCCATTGCTTTTTGTTAATTAAAAGGGCGCTAATTGCAGCTGCACACCACACTTTTATTATTCCCAGCAGTGAAGGGGCTACTTAGGTAGCTTCTGATCCCTCCCTGATCCCTCTAAAACAGCTCTGTCTCCCCCCACCCCCACTGGTCACCCCCATCTTAAGTACTGGCAGACAGTCTGCCAGTATGCAGTTTTAGACCTTTTTTCCTTTTATTTTCTATTATTATTATTATTATTATTATTTTCTTCTCCTTCCTTCCCTCTCCTCCCTCCTTCCCCCTCCCTGCTGCTCTAAGCATTTTTTTTTCTGTAGTGTATCGGTCCCACACGCTCCTGCCCCCCTCCAGCGATGGGCCACCCACCCTCTTCCCTCCTAACCCTCTCAAGCCTCCAACGATTGGCACCACCACTGCCTGATGCAGAGAGGTACACAGAGTGTCCCTCTCTGCATCGGTCCTCTACAACTCTATTTCTGCACTGCCTCACTTCTGGGGCATGCAGAAATAGCATGATCTTGCTACTTTTAGCAAGATTGCGGCAGAGAGAGGCCCAGAACAGCAGCGTCATACAGGGTACGAAATTGGTCCTTAAGGGCTTAACGACCAGCGTCGTATAGGGTCATTAATGGGATAAGAATGCTCACCAGTACTTCTTTTTCAATGGTTGAATTCTCTAAAGCCACTTTTTACCCTGAAAACAAGGTGTCTTGTTAAGAGGCGTACACTGTATTTTCAGATGTGAGGTAGATGCATACATTACAAAAGTGCACAATGAAAATCGTAATATAAAATATCATACAACTTACTCTTAAAGGAAAACCTATGCATACAAAAATAACAGTGAATTTAAAGGGACAGTTTACTCAAATATTTTCTCCCCTTTAATTTGTTCCCAATGATCCACTTTACCTGCTGGAGTGTATTAAATTGTTTACAAGTAGCTCCTTTACCCTTATATTGGCATTTGAAATGGTTAATTTAGCATGTGGTATCCCCACCTATTCTGAAAGTTTGTGGCCGCGCGTACCAGCTATAGATAAGCTTTGTAAACACAGCCAGCAGAAGAAATTACACTCCCAGTGTGATATAGAAGAGATAAGGTAATAAAATGTTGATTTTCCATTGTTCTCTCAAAGTACTGGTAATTGGTTTATGGACAGACATAAGATAAAGAAGCATGTATATGTACACAATGTGATACAGTAATGAGATCTAATTATACCTACAAGCTCAACCCATTTTATTAGGTTTTGGCTTCAAAACACAAAATCAAAGCTTTAATATACAGAAATAAACCTTAAAAAGCTCATTTTCATACATTTTTTACTCTGCAGTTGGTAAAAAAAGCAATTGTAAACACATTAAGGGAAAAACTATTTTACAGTATACTGTCCCTTTAAGGTACAGTGCACTGAAAACAGTGTTGTTCGATTTGTGTTAGATGTAATATTAAAGTTTAAACATATGCTGGATTCTTCCTGTCTGCTTCATCCTCCATTGTGAACTTTTACATAGCAGAGAGCTCTCATTAGTTCTATAGGAGACATCTCGACACACCTTTATGAAAGAAAAAGGGACAGCACCTTTTTCTTTCATAAAGGTGGTGAGAACCTACGAGCCATTACTCTTGGGAATTCCACTCCTGGCCACCAGGAGCATCAAAGATTCCCAAAACTCCAAGAGTCCTTAAATACTCCTCTGAATAAGTGTGATGTGAAAAGAATTCTTTAAAAACTGCCTCACTAATGATATCGCTCCCGCTATAGAATGAGCTTTGTTTCAGACAGTTTGATAAAACAGTTATAGTTCCCATAATAATAGGAGGTTAAACTGATTCATCCTCATTTTATGTCACTACTTGAGCATCTTCACTCTCTCTTAAGAGAGGTTTTTATGTACTTTTTACATGCTGCTAAATCTCCAGAGTTTTTTTCGGGAACCTGGTGCTATTTCTGAAATAATCTCTAAGAAATGGTCTAAACCTGGTATTCCTTTTAATCCTGGTTTAAAGTTTAAAATGATGTTTACTTTACCTGATTTTAGCATAGAGCTTTGGGAAATTGTTCCTAGGTGGATGGTATATTTCCACTTTGGTTAAGCTTACTAGTATTCCCCTTGAGCATAGTACTTCTTCTAAGGACCCTATGAATAGTAAGTTAGAGTCTTTTCTTAGGAAGGCTTTTCTACAAGCAGGTTTTTCTTTTTAGTATAGCGATTAGCTTCGCTTATGTTGCTGCAGCTTCTACTCTTTCGTATGACAGCTTATCAGAGCAGTTTTCAGATGAGTCTCTTAGTAATGTGTTTCAGAATTTTTTTAAACTTCTAAGATCAGCTAATGCTTTCATTTGTGATACTATTGTTGACATTATTAAAATAAATGCAAAGAATATGGAATCGGTAGTTATGACCAGGAGGGCCTTGTAGTTGAAATAATAGTTGGCTAATTTCTAAGTCTAGGCTGCTGTTTCTTCCTTTTCAGGGGAAAATTTAGTTTTGGGCCATTTTTTTCTCTCAGTCTGAGTTTCAGATTGCTCTAGTAGCTCCTTGGTCTACATCATTCCACCTTTTGTTCAGTTTCCAAGAGTAATAGCCAGGATCAAGTAGGAGGTATCATCAGTAATTCTGATTTTTTCATCTTGGCCTCACAGAACTTGGTTTGTGGATCTGGTGCAGATTACTACTTGTCCATCATGGCTTCTTCCTCAAGAAGTGCCACAACCTTCTTTCTCAAGGACCATTTTTTCATCAAGTTCTCAAATCTCTCAACTTGCTGGCTTGGAGATTAAGGGCTCCATTTATTAAGCAGCTTGCCTGAAACTGAAGTTAAGAAGCAGCGGTCGTAAGGTGGAGGATTTAAATCATCCCGGTCTGATACAATTGGGATGATTGACAGCCCCTGCTAGGGACTGCCGATTGGTCACCAGTGAGCAGGGGGCAAAATAGCACAAACATTTCATCAGAAATGCTTGTGCGATGATAAATGTGGATAGCGTATGCAGTCTACATTTAGTGATGTCGAGTGGACATGATAAATCAACCCCTAAGTGTTTAGTTTAGTTTTTTAACAGAGAAGTTTTTTCTGAGTCTGTTATTGAGATCTTGATTCATGCCCATAAACCTGTGACAAGCAAGGTTTATCTATAGGTTTGGAAGGCCTTTGTTTTTCGGTGTGTGAAGCATGGCTTTAGCTGGCACTCTCTTAGAATTCCTAGAATTCTTCAGTTTCTTCAGGATGATTTGGATAAGGGTTTATCCACCAGTTCTTTAAAGGGCCAGTTTCCGCTTTTTCAGTCTTGTTTCACAAGAAGATTGCTAAGCTTCCTGACGTTCAAAGTTTTGTTAAAGCTGTAGTCAGGATCAAGCTAGTGATTAAACCAATTTCTCCTCTTTGGAACTTTAATTTGGTTCTAAGAGTTTTGCAGGTTTCTCTTTTTGAGTCTAAGCGCAATTAGGATATTCAGCTTTTTTCTTAGAAGGTTTTGTTTCTTTGAGCAATCTTTCTGCTAAAATAATTTCTAAATTGTCGGCTCTTGTTAGCACCCTTATCTGGTTTTCCTTCAGGATAAGGCAGTTTTGAGAACTCAGTTTGGTTTCTTGGCTAAAATATGGTCTTTAGACAAAATTATTTTTAGGTTTTTGTTCTTTTTTGTCCTAATCCAGAAAAATTCTAGGAGAGGCTTCTTGGTTTGGATATTGTAAGAGCTTTGGGATTCTATTTGCAGGCTTCTAATGATTTTAGAAAATTCTTTCGTTTGTTAACTTTTCTGAAGGGTCAGAAGGCAACAGCTGTTTTGTTGGCTTCTTTATGAGGCAAAAGCTTCAGTATGGTTTTGGTTGGACACCCTCCTCCTAAACATATTTCTGCCTATTCTACTAGGTCATTTGCTTTTTTTCCTGGGCTTTTTAGAATGAGTTTTCAGTTGATCAAATTCGCAAAACAGCTACTTGGTCTTCTTAAATATTTTTTATTATCAGATTCTAATTTTTTTATGTTTTTGCTTCTTTCTGAAGTGGCTTTTGATAGGAAAGTCCTTCAAGCAGTAGTTTCTGGACATTTAGATTTAAAAAATGTTTTAGAATCGCCCCCTAAGATATTAAGTGTGGGACTAATGTTTTCATTTAGCTAGACTGTTTGAACATTTAGCATCATGCTGAAGCATCTGACAAGGGCAAGACCGGTATATCATGCATGGTCTACAGCTCATTCATGTAAACGCACAGATCTGTTAGGACTTAAGCAATTCCATGCTTGTTTGGTGGCCAGACCAGTCCTCAGTGCTACTTTCACCTCTCTAGAGCAGTGATTTTTAACCTGAGGTCCATAGATGGATATCAGGGCATCCATGAACATGGATAGGGGAAAAACATGACATATTTTTATCTTCACTGTATTCTAACAAATGTTTTGTTTCCTTTGTTTATAAACATTTGCTTATAAATCACAGTAGTATTAACAGTATCTATGACTTGGTCACCAATAAAAATCACTAATGTTTTCATTTCATATATTGCGGTTGCTGTGGATATCTCAAAATATTCTTTCTGCTCATCATTTCTTGGAAATTATGGCCTAGATCACAATCTATCGGGAGGTTTTTGGCTGTTTATTTGGCCCAAAAAGGCCACTTAGAAACATAGAAACGTATATATTGACGGCAGATAAGAGCCATAGGCCCAGCAAGTCTGCCCGATATTTCCTAAAAGTATAAACTTAGGAGCAGCGGTTGGCAGGTAGAGGAGCAGTGGTTGGTAAGTAGAGGAGCAGCGGTTGGTAATTAGAGGAGCAGCGGTTAGTAAGTAGAGGATCAGTGGCTGGTAAGTAGAGGAGCAATATTTGGTAGGTAGAGGAGCAGCGGTTGGTAAGTAGAGGAGCAGCGGTTGGTAGGTAGAGAAGCAGCGTTTGGTAAGTAGAGGAGTAGCGGTTAGTAGGTAAGAGCAGCAGTTGGTAAGTAGAGGAGCAATGACTGGTAAGTAAAGGAGCAGTATTTGGTAGGTAGAGGAGCAGCGGTTGGTAAGTTGAGGAGCAGTATTTGGTAGGTAGAAGACCAGTGGTTGGTAGGTAGAAGAGCAGCGGTTGGTAGGTAGAGGAGCAGTGGCTGGTAAATAGAGGAGCAGTATTTGGTAGGTAGAGGAGCAGCGGTTGGTAGGTAGAGAAGCAGCGGTTGGTAAGTAGAGGAGCAGCGGTTGGTAAGTAGAGGAGAAATGACTGGTAAGTAAAGGAGCAGTATTTGGTAGGTAGAGGAGCAGCAGTTGGTAAGTAGAGGAGCAGTATTTGGTAGGTAGAATAGCAGTGGTTGGTAAGTAGAAGAGCAGTGGTTGGTAGGTAGAAGAGCAGTGGTTGGTAAGTAGAGGGCAGTGGTTGGTAAGTAGAGGAGCAGTAGTTGGTGGGTAGAGGAGCAGTATTTGGTAAGTAGAGGAGCAGCGGTTGGTAAGTAGAGGAGCAGTATTTGGTAGGAAGAGGAGCAGTGGTTGGTAATTAGAGGAGCAGTATTTGGTAGGAAGAGGAGCAGCGGTTGGTAATTAGAGGAGCAGTGGTTGGTAATTAGAGGAGCAGTATTTGGTAGGTAGAATAGCAGTGGTTGGTAGGTAGAAGAGCAGTGGTTGGTAAGTAGAGGAGCAGTGGTTGGTAAGTAGAGGAGCAGTAGTTAGTAAGTAGAGGAGCAGTAGTTGGTGGGTAGAGGAGCAGTATTTGGTAAGTAGAGGAGCAGCGGTTGGTAAGTAGAGGAGCAGTATTTGGTAAGTAAAGGAGCAGTATTTGGTAAGTAGAGGAGCAGCGGTTGGTAAGTAGAGGAGCAGTATTTGGTAGGAAAAGGAGCAGCAGTTGGTAATTAGAGGAGCAGTATTTGGTAGGTAGAGGAGCAGTGGTTGGTAAGTAGAGGAGCAGTATTTGGTAGGAAGAGGAGCAGTGGTTGGTAATTAGAGGAGCAGTATTTGGTAGGTAGAGGAGCAGTATTTGGTAGGAAGAGGAGCAGCAGTTGGTAAGTAGAGGAGCAGTATTTGGTAGGTAGAATAGCAGTGGTTGGTAGGTAAAAGAGCAGTGGTTGGTAGGTAGAGGAGCAGTGGTTGGTAAGTAGAGGAGCAGTGGTTGGTAAGTAGAGGAGCAGTGGTTGGTAAGTAGAGGAGCAGTAGTTGGTAAGTAGAGGAGCAGTAGTTGGTGGGTAGAGGAGCAGTATTTGGTAAGTAGAGGAGCAGTATTTGGTAAGTAAAGGAGCAGTATTTGGTAAGTAGAGGAGCAGCGGTTGGTAAGTAGAGGAGCAGTATTTGGTAGGAAGAGGAGCAGCGGTTGGTAATTAGAGGAGCAGTATTTGGTAGGTAGAGGAGCAGTGGTTGGTAAGTAGAGGAGCAGTATTTGGTAGGAAGAGGAGCAGTGGTTGGTAATTAGAGGAGCAGTATTTGGTAGGTAGAGGAGCAGTATGTGGTAGGAAGAGGAGCAGCGGTTGGTAATTAGAGGAGCAGTATTTGGTAGGTAGAGGAGCAGTGGTTGGTAATTAGAGGAGCAGTTGTTGGTAATTAGAGGAGCAGTATTTGGTAGGTAGAGGAGCAGCGGTTGGTAATTAGAGTAGCATTGGTTGGTAATTAGAGGAGCAGTGGTTGGTAATTAGTGGAGCAGCGGTTGGTAATTAGAGGAGCA
>NC_069505.1:287485591-287550591 GCF_027579735.1 Bombina bombina
CTACAATGGAAACAGACTGTATAACAGTGTAAATTTGCTGTCCCCTCAAAATAACTCAACACACAGCAATTAATGTCTAAACCATTGGCAACAAAAGTGAGTACACCCCTAAGTGGAAATGTCCAAATTGGACCCAAAGTGTCAATATTTCTTCTGTTATGTGTGATCAGTCCACGGGTCATCATTACTTCTGGGATATAACTCCTCCCCAACAGGAAATGCAAGAGGATTCACCCAGCAGAGCTGCATATAGCTCCTCCCCTCTACGTCAGTCCCAGTCATTCTCTTGCACCCAACGACTAGATAGGATGTGTGAGAGGACTATGGTGATTATACTTAGTTTTTATGACTTCAATCAAAAGTTTGTTATTTTAGAATAGCACCGGAGCGTGTTATTACTTCTCTGGCAGAGTTTGAGGAAGAATCTGTCAGAGTTTTTTACTATGATTTTAACCGGAGTAGTTAAGATCATATTGCTGTTCTCGGCCATCTGAGGGAGGTAAAGGCTTCAGATCAGGGGACAGCGGGCAGATGAATCTGCATTGAGGTATGTAGCAGTTTTTATTTTCTGAATGGAATTGATGAGAAAATCCTGCCATACCGTTAAAATGACATGTATGTATACACTTCAGTATTCTGGGGATGGTATTTCACCGGAACTACTCTGTTAAAGGTCACTAATCCTTTTTAATAACTATTTATCATGTTAAACGTTTTTGCTGGAATGTAGAATCGTTTACATTGCTGAGGTACTGTGTGAATAAATATTTGGGCATTATTTTCCACTTGGCAGTTTTTTTGCTTTAATTGTGACAGTTTCGTTTCTCTTCACTACTGTGTGGGAGAGGGAGGGGCCGTTTTTGGCGCTCTTTGCTACGCATCAAAAAATACCAGTCAGTTACTTTTATATTTCCTGCATGATCCGGTTCATCTCTGATAGATCTCAGGGGTCTTCAAACTTCTTTGAAGGGAGGTAAATTCTCTCAGCAGAGCTGTGAGAATTCTTATAGTGACTGTGAATAAAAACGTTGCTTTGTATTTTTTATGTCAAATTTAATTATTGTTATTTTACTAATGGGAACAAACCTTTGCTAAAAGTTTTGTTGTTTTAAAGTTTGATGCTATAACTGTTTTTCAGTTCATTATTTCAACTGTCATTTAATCGTTAGTACCTCTTTGAGGCACAGTACGTTTTTTGCTAAAAAAGATTATAACCAAGTTGTAAGTTTTTTGCTAGTGTGTTAAACATGTCTGACTCAGAGGAAGATATCTGTGTCATTTGTTCCAATGCCAAGGTGGAGCCCAATAGAAATTTATGTACTAACTGCATTGATGCTACTTTAAATAAAAGTCAATCTGTACAATGTGAACAAATTTCACCAAACAGCGAGGGGAGAGTTATGCCGACTAACTCGCCTCACGCGGCAGTACCTGCATCTCCCGCCCGGGAGGTGCGTGATATTTTGGCGCCTAGTACATCTGGGCGGCCATTACAGATAACATTACAAGATATGGCTACTGTTATGACTGAAGTTTTGTCTAAATTACCAGAACTAAGAGGCAAGCGTGATCACTCTGGGGTGAGAACAGAGTGCGCTGACAATGCTAGGGCCATGTCTGATACTGCGTCACAGCTCGCAGAGCATGAGGACGGAGAGCTTCATTCTGTGGGTGACGGTTCTGATCCAAACAGATTGGACTCAGATATTTCAAATTTTAAATTTAAATTGGAGAACCTCCGTGTATTACTAGGGGAGGTCTTAGCAGCTCTCAACGATTGTAACACCGTTGCAATACCAGAGAAACTGTGTAGGTTGGATAAATACTTTGCGGTACCGGCGAGTACTGACGTTTTTCCTATACCTAAGAGACTAACTGAAATTGTTACTAAGGAGTGGGATAGACCCGGTGTGCCGTTCTCACCCCCTCCAATATTTAGAAAGATGTTTCCAATAGACGCCACCACTCGGGACTTATGGCAAACGGTCCCCAAGGTGGAGGGAGCAGTTTCTACTTTAGCTAAGCGTACCACTATCCCGGTGGAGGATAGCTGTGCTTTCTCAGATCCAATGGATAAAAAATTAGAGGGTTACCTTAAGAAAATGTTTGTTCAACAAGGTTTTATATTACAACCCCTTGCATGTATCGCGCCGATTACGGCTGCGGCAGCATTTTGGATTGAGTCGCTTGAAGAGAACCTTAGTTCATCTACGCTAGACGACATTACGGACAGGCTTAGAGTCCTTAAACTAGCTAATTCCTTCATTTCGGAGGCCGTAGTACATTTAACCAAACTTACGGCTAAGAACTCAGGATTCGCCATACAGGCACGTAGGGCGCTGTGGCTAAAATCCTGGTCAGCTGATGTTACTTCTAAGTCCAAATTACTTAATATACCTTTCAAGGGGCAGTCTTTATTTGGGCCCGGTTTGAAAGAGATTATCGCTGACATTACAGGAGGTAAGGGCCACGCCCTACCTCAAGACAAAGCCAAAGCTAAGGCTAGACAGTCTAATTTTCGTCCCTTTCGGAACTTCAAAACAGGAGCAGCATCAACCTCCACTGCACCAAAACAGGAAGGAGCTGTTGCTCGTTACAGGCAAGGCTGGAAGCCTAACCAGTCCTGGAACAAGAGCAAGCAGGCCAGGAAACCTGCTGCTGCCCCAAAGACAGCATGAACCGAGAGCCCCCGATCCGGGACCGGATCTAGTGGGGGGCAGACTCTCTCTCTTCGCCCAGGCCTGGGCAAGAGATGTTCAGGATCCCTGGGCACTAGAGATCATATCTCAGGGATACCTTCTAGACTTCAAATTATCTCCCCCAAGAGGGAGATTTCATCTGTCAAGGTTGTCAACAAACCAGATAAAGAAAGATGCGTTTCTACGCTGCGTACAAGATCTGTTAATAATGGGAGTGATCCATCCGGTTCCGCGGTCGGAACAAGGACAAGGGTTCTACTCAAACCTGTTTGTGGTTCCCAAAAAAGAGGGAACTTTCAGGCCAATCTTAGATTTAAAGATTCTAAACAAATTCCTAAGAGTTCCATCGTTCAAAATGGAAACTATTCGGACAATCTTACCCATGATCCAAGAGGGTCAGTACATGACCACAGTGGATTTAAAGGATGCTTACCTTCACATACCGATCCACAAAGATCATCACCGGTATCTAAGGTTTGCCTTCTTAGACAGGCACTACCAGTTTGTAGCTCTTCCATTCGGATTGGCTACGGCTCCAAGAATCTTCACAAAGGTTCTGGGTGCCCTTCTGGCGGTACTAAGACCGCGAGGGATTTCGGTAGCTCCATACCTAGACGACATTCTAATACAAGCTTCAAGCTTTCAAACTGCCAAGTCTCATACAGAGTTAGTTCTGGCATTTCTAAGGTCGCATGGATGGAAAGTGAACGAAAAGAAGAGTTCTCTTTTTCCTCTCACAAGAGTTCCATTCTTGGGGACTCTTATAGATTCTGGAGAAATGAAGATTTACCTGACAGAGGACAGGTTAACAAAGCTTCAAAATGCATGCCGTGTCCTTCATTCCATTCAACACCCGTCAGTAGCTCAATGCATGGAGGTGATCGGCTTAATGGTAGCGGCAATGGACATAGTACCTTTTGCACGCCTACACCTCAGACCTCTGCAATTATGCATGCTAAGTCAGTGGAATGGGGATTACTCAGATTTGTCCCCTACTCTGAATCTGAATCAAGAGACCAGAAATTCTCTTCTATGGTGGCTTCATCGGCCACACCTGTCCAGGGGGATGCCATTCAGCAGGCCAGACTGGACAATTGTAACAACAGACGCCAGCCTACTAGGTTGGGGCGCTGTCTGGAATTCTCTGAAGGCTCAGGGACTATGGAATCAGGAGGAGAGTATCCTTCCAATAAACATTCTGGAATTGAGGGCAGTTCTCAATGCCCTTCTAGCTTGGCCCCAATTAACAACTCGGGGGTTCATCAGGTTTCAGTCGGACAACATCACGACTGTAGCTTACATCAACCATCAGGGAGGGACAAGAAGCTCCCTAGCAATGGTGGAAGTATCAAAGATAATTCGCTGGGCAGAGTCTCACTCTTGCCACCTGTCAGCAATCCACATCCCGGGAGTGGAGAACTGGGAGGCGGATTTCTTGAGTCGCCAGACTTTTCATCCGGGGGAGTGGGAACTTCATCCGGAGGTCTTTGCCCAAATACTTCGACGTTGGGGCAAACCAGAGATAGATCTCATGGCGTCTCGCCAGAACGCCAAACTTCCTCGCTACGGGTCCAGATCCAGGGATCCGGGAGCGGTTCTGATAGATGCTTTGACAGCACCTTGGAACTTCGGGATGGCTTATGTGTTTCCACCCTTTCCGCTGCTTCCTCGATTGATTGCCAAAATCAAGCAGGAGAGAGCATCAGTGATTCTAATAGCGCCTGCATGGCCACGCAGGACTTGGTATGCAGATCTAGTGGACATGTCATCCTGTCCGCCTTGGTCTCTACCTCTAAGACAGGACCTTCTGATACAGGGTCCATTCAAACATCAAAATCTAACTTCTCTGAAGCTGACTGCTTGGAAATTGAACGTTTGATTTTATCAAAACGTGGTTTTTCTGAGTCGGTTATTGATACCCTGATACAGGCTAGGAAGCCTGTTACCAGAAAGATTTACCATAAAATATGGCGTAAATACCTATACTGGTGCGAATCCAAACATTACTCCTGGAGTAAGGTTAGGATCTCTAGGATATTGTCTTTTCTACAAGAAGGGTTAGAAAAGGGTTTATCAGCTAGTTCATTAAAGGGACAGATTTCAGCTCTGTCCATCTTGTTACACAGGCGTCTGTCAGAAAATCCAGACGTCCAGGCTTTTTGTCAGGCTTTAGCTAGGATCAAGCCTGTGTTTAAAGCTGTTGCTCCGCCATGGAGTTTAAACTTAGTTCTTAACGTTTTACAGGGTGTTCCATTTGAACCCCTTCATTCCATTGATATAAAATTGTTATCTTGGAAAGTTCTGTTTTTAATGGCTATTTCCTCGGCTCGAAGAGTCTCTGAGTTATCAGCCTTACATTGTGATTCTCCTTATCTGATTTTTCACTCAGACAAGGTAGTTCTGCGTACTAAACCTGGGTTCTTACCTAAGGTGGTCACTAACAGGAATATCAATCAAGAGATTGTTGTTCCATCCTTGTGTCCAAATCCTTCTTCAAAGAAGGAACGTCTTCTACACAATCTGGATGTAGTTCGTGCCCTCAAGTTCTACTTGCAGGCAACTAAAGATTTTCGCCAAACTTCTTCCCTGTTTGTCGTTTATTCTGGACAGAGGAGAGGTCAAAAAGCTTCTGCTACCTCTCTCTCTTTTTGGCTTCGTAGCATAATACGTTTAGCCTATGAGACTGCTGGTCAGCAGCCTCCTGAAAGAATTACAGCTCACTCCACTAGAGCTGTGGCTTCCACTTGGGCCTTTAAGAATGAGGCCTCTGTTGAACAGATTTGCAAGGCTGCAACTTGGTCTTCGCTTCATACTTTTTCCAAATTTTACAAATTTGACACTTTTGCTTCTTCGGAGGCTATTTTTGGGAGAAAGGTTCTTCAGGCAGTGGTTCCTTCTATATAATGAGCCTGCCTATCCCTCCCGTCATCCGTGTACTTTTGCTTTGGTATTGGTATCCCAGAAGTAATGATGACCCGTGGACTGATCACACATAACAGAAGAAAACATAATTTATGCTTACCTGATAAATTCCTTTCTTCTGTTGTGTGATCAGTCCACGGCCCGCCCTGTTTTAAGGCAGGTAAATATATTTTAAATTATACTCCAGTCACCACTTCACCCTTGGTTACTTCTTTCTCGTTGATTCTTGGTCGAATGACTGGGACTGACGTAGAGGGGAGGAGCTATATGCAGCTCTGCTGGGTGAATCCTCTTGCATTTCCTGTTGGGGAGGAGTTATATCCCAGAAGTAATGATGACCCGTGGACTGATCACACAACAGAAGAAAGGAATTTATCAGGTAAGCATAAATTATGTTTTTGTGTGGCCACCATTATTTTTCAGCACTGCCTTAACCCTTTTGGGCATGGAGTTCACCAGAGCTTCACAGGTTGCCACTGGAGTCCCCTTCCACTCCTCCATGACGACATCACGAAGCTGGTGGATGTTAGAGACCTTGCGCTCCCCCCGCCTTCCGTTTGAGGATGCCCCACAGATACTCAATAGGGTTTATGTCTGGAGATATGCTTGGCCAGTTCAGCACCTTTACCCTCCGCTTCTTTAGCAAGGCAGTGGTTGTCTTGGAGGTAGGTTTGGGGTCGTTATCATGTTGAAATACTGCCCTGCGGCCCAGCCTCCGAAGGGAGGGGATCATGCTCTGCTTCAGTATGTCACAGTACATGTTGGCATTCATGGTTCCCTCAATAAACTGTAGTTCCCCAGTGCCGGCAGCACTCATGCAGGTCCAGACCATGACACTCCCACCACCATGCTTGACTGTAGGTAAGACACACTTGTCTTTGTACTCATCACCTGGTTGCCACCACACACACTTGACACCATCTGAACCAAAACGTTTATCTTGGTCTCATCGGACCACAGGACATGATTCCAGTAATTCATGTCCTTAGTCTGCTTGTCTTCAGCAAACTATTTGCAGGATTTCTTGTGCATTATCTTTAGAAGAAGCTTCCTTCTGGGACGACAGCCATGCAGACCAATTTGATGCAGTGTGCGGCGTATGATCTGAGCACTGACAGGCTGACCCCCCACCCCTTATACCTCTGCAGCAATGCTGGCAGCACTCATACGTCTATTTCCCAAAGACAACCTCTGGGTATGAAGCTGAGCACGTGCACTCAACTTCTTTGGTCGACCATGGCGAGGCCTGTTCTGAGTGAAACCTGTCCTGTGAAACCGCTGTATGGTCTTGCCCACCGTGCTGCAGCTCAGTTTCAGGGTCTTGGCAATCCTCTTATAGCCTAGGCCATCTTTATGTAGAGCAAGAATTCTTTTTTTCATATACTCAGAGAGTTCTTTGCCATGAGGTGCCATGTTGAACTTCCAGTGGCCAGTATGAGAGAGTGTGAGGGGGATAACACCAAATTTAACACACCTGCTCCCCATTCACAACTGAGACCTTGTAACACTAACGAATCACATGACACCAGGGAGGGAAAATATCTAATTGGGCCCAATTTGGACATTTCCTCTTAGGGGTGTACTCACTTTTGTGTTCAGCGGTTTAGACATTAATGGCTGTGTGTGAATTATTTTGAGGGGACAGCAAATTTACAGTTATACAGGCTGTACACTCACTACTTTACATTGTAGCAAAGTGTAATTTCTTCAGTGTTGTCACATGAAAAGATATAATAAAATATTTACAAAAATGTGAGTGTACTCACTTTTGTGAGATACTGTATACAGGGAGTGCAGAATTATTAGGCAAGTTGTATTTTTGAGGATTAATTTTATTATTGAACAACAACCATGTTCTCAATGAACCCAAAAAACTCATTAATATCAAAGCTGAATATTTTTGGAAGTAGTTTTTAGTTTGTTTTTAGTTTTAGCTATTTTAGGGGGATATATGTGTGTGCAGGTGACTATTACTGTGCATAATTATTAGGCAACTTAACAAAAAACAAATATATACCCATTTCAATTATTTATTTTTACCAGTGAAACCAATATAACATCTCAACATTCACAAATATACATTTCTGACATTCAAAAACAAAACAAATCAGTAACCAATATAGCCACCTTTCTTTGCAAGGACACTCAAAAGCCTGCCATCCATGGATTCTGTCAGTGTTTTGATCTGTTCACCATCAACATTGCGTGCAGCAGCAACCACAGCCTCCCAGACACTGTTCAGAGAGGTGTACTGTTTTCCCTCCTTGTAAATCTCACATTTGATGATGGACCACAGGTTCTCAATGGGGTTCAGATCAGGTGAACAAGGAGGCCATGTCATTAGATTTTCTTCTTTTTTACCCTTTCTTGCCAGCCACGCTGTGGAGTACTTGGACGCGTGTGATGGAGCATTGTCCTGCATGAAAATCATGTTTTTCTTGAAGGATGCAGACTTCTTCCTGTACCACTGCTTGAAGAAGGTGTCTTCCAGAAACTGGCAGTAGGACTGGGAGTTGAGCTTGACTCCATCCTCAACCCGAAAAGGCCCCACAAGCTCATCTTTGATGATAACAGCCCAAACCAGTACTACACCTCCACCTTGCTGGCGTCTGAGTCGGACTGGAGCTCTCTGCCCTTTACCAATCCAGCCACGGGCCCATCCATCTGGCCCATCAAGACTCACTCTCATTTCATCAGTCCATAAAACCTTAGAAAAATCAGTCTTGAGATATTTCTTGGCCCAGTCTTGACGTTTCAGCTTGTGTGTCTTGTTCAGTGGTGGTCGTCTTTCAGCCTTTCTTACCTTGGCCATGTCTCTGAGTATTGCACACCTTGTGCTTTTGGGCACTCCAGTGATGTTGCAGCTCTGAAATATGGCCAAACTGGTGGCAAGTGGCATCTTGGCAGATGCACGCTTGACTTTTCTCAGTTCATGGGCGGTTATTTTGCGCCTTGGTTTTTCCACACGCTTCTTGCGACCCTGTTGACTATTTTGAATGAAACGCTTGATTGTTCGATGATCACGCTTCAGAAGCTTTGCAATTTTAAGAGTGCTGCATCCCTCTGCAAGATATCTCACAATTTTTGACTTTTTTGAGCCTGTCAAGTCCTTCTTTTGACCCATTTTGCCAAAGGAAAGGAAGTTGCCTAATAATTATGCACACCTGATATAGGGTGTTGATGTCATTAGACCACACCCCTTCTCATTACAGAGATGCACATCACCTAATATGCTTAATTGGTAGTAGGCTTTCGAGCCTATACAGCTTGGAGTAAGACAACATGCATAAAGAGGATGATGTGGTCAAAATACTCATTTGCCTAATAATTCTGCACTCCCTGTATACATAAAATGTGAGAAAACAAAAGATCTTACCAGCACAGCTCATATATAGCCAAAATTTAACACCAAGCGATAGAGAGTAATCGGTAGAATGATACTCAGAGTAGAAAAAAATAAATTTATTATACACAGCCATTTAGGACCAGATTACAAGTGGAGCGCTATTTAACGCTCCTACTCAAGTGTTAACTGCGTGTGCCGGGTTGTGCTTGTATTATGAGTTGAAAATTAACTTTTTGCTCGCACTAACCCGACAAGCTCAAAAAGCTGAACTTACAATACACTTTACAATGTTCTTCAAATAGAAGATTATGTTCTATTTATTCAATAATACATATTTCTATATATATATGATAATATTTTGGTGCAATATATATTTATACATGCATATTTATACATTATATATATTATATATAGGTATTGATATATAAAGATATATATATATATATATATATCTAAAACACTCAGAATAATAGAGCGCTACAAACATAAAAAGTGTACCAGTACTGTCCTATGTATGTAGGTCTCCCTAGTGCTTTCCAATCACACCAGTCCAGTGATATTTGGAGGGAGAAAACGTTGTATCTTCTACCTGCAGCCTAATCCCAAAAAGAAATGAAGTCCCCCCTGCGAGCAGGAAAGCTTCTTGGAAGAAATCTGGAACAGAAGAGGGAAGGGCGCACAACAAAGGGAACCTCCTGGTGTAGTATGTCAAAACACTTGCTATTTTTTCTGCAATAAAGTGCGAAATGAAAACTCACGTGCTTTCACCTCAACTCTATGAGGTATAGATAAGACCCAGGTTGGTGAATATCCACTGGAAAAGGCAATGCAATCCCCTTATAGTTGTAGCTTCTCTCTCCTTAGATACAGTCCTCACCTCTCCAGCAGAAGATAAACCGCTTTGAAAGGTGAATCCAAAGTCTCTGTTGGAGGGAGTGTTCTAACTGGCTTTTTCACAGGAAAGGCATGAAGACTTTACAATGAAAAATACAAACTTATCTTCATTTCTAAACAACTTCTTCCTTTCTGAGCAGCCACAGTGTAAATGAAAAAAAGATTTATTACTTAGCTCTTTCCTCCTGAAGCTGCACTCAATGCCTGCTGTCAGTCATCACTCTGTGTAGTGTGAGGCTCATCATCAGTTTCTAAGGTTTGCCTTCTTGGACAAACATTATCAGTTCATGGCCCTTCCCTTCGAGTTGGCCACAGCACCCAGAATCTTCACAAAGGTTCTAGGGTCTCTTTTGGCGGTTCTCAGACCGCGAGGCATAGCGGTGGCGCCTTATCTGGACGATATTCTGATCCAGGCGTCAACATATCATCTGACAAAATCTCACACGGACACAGTGTTGTCTTTTCTGAGAACTCACGGCTGGAAGGTGAACATAGAGAAGAGTTCACTTGTCCCACAGACAAGGGTTCTTTTCTTGGGAACTCTGATAGACTCGGTAGCCATGAAAATATTTCTGACGGAGGTCAGAAAATCGAAGATTCTAAATACTTGCCGAGCACTTCAGTCCATTCCTCAGCCATCAGTGGCTCAGTGTAAGGAGGTAATCGGATTAATGGTAGCGGCAATGGACATCATTCCAATTGCTCGCTTTCATCTCAGACCACTGCAGCTGTGCATGCTCGGACAGTGGAATGGGGATTATGCAGATTTATCTCCTCAGATAAATCTAGATCTAGAAACCAGAGACTTTCTTCTTTGGTGGTTATCGCTGGATCATCTGTCCCAGGGGACTTGCTTCCGCAGACCCTCGTGGGTGATAGTGACAACGGACGCCAGCCTTCTGGGCTGGGGTGCAGTCTGGAATTCCCTGAAAGCTCAGGGTGGAGTCTCTACTTCCAATCAATATTCTGGAACTGAGAGCAATATTCAATGCGCTTCAGGCATGGCCTCAGTTGGCTTCGGCCAAATTCATCAGATTCCAGTCGGACAACATCACGACTGTGGCCTATATCAATCATCAGGGGGGAACAAGGAGTTCCTTAGCGATGAGAGAGGTATCCAAAATAATCAGTTGGACGGAGGCCCACTTTTGTCATCTGTCAGCAATCCACATCCCAGGTGTAGAGAACTGGGAAGCGGATTTTCTAAGCAAGACAGACTTTTCATCCGGGGGAGTGAGAACTCCACCCGGAGGTATTTGCCACATTGATTCGCCGATGGGGCAAACTGGAATTGGATCTGATGGCATCTCGACAGAATGCCAAGCTTCCAAGATACGGATCCAGGTCAAGGGATCCCCAGGCCGAACTGATAGATGCCTTGGCAGTGCCTTGGTCATTCAGCCTAGCTTATGTGTTTCCACCGTTTTCCTCTCCTTCCACGCGTGATTGCTCGAATCAGACAGGAGAGAGCTTCGGTGATCCTAATAGCACCTGCGTGGCCACGCAGGACTTGTTATGCGGATCTAGTGGACAAGTCTTCACTACCACCATGGAAACTTCCTTTGAGACAGGACCTTCTCATTCAAGGTCCTTTCCAACATCCAAATCTAACTTCTCTGCAGCTGACTGCGTGGAGATTGAAAGCTTGATTTTATCGAAGCGAGGATTCTCTGATTCGGTTATCAGTACTTTGATACAGGCTAGAAAGCCTGTCACTAGAAAAATTTATCATAAGATATGACGTAAATATCTTTATTGGTGTGAATCCAAGGGCTACTCATGGAGTAAAGTTAGGATTCCTCGGATTCTGTCTTTTCTCCAAGAAGGATCGGAGAAAGGCCTTTCAGCTAGTTTCTTAAAGGGACAAATTTCTGCATTGTCAATTTTGTTTCACAAACGTTTGGCAGATGTGCCAGATGTTCAGTCTTTTTGTCAGGCTCTAACCAGAATTAAGCCTGTATTTAGACCAATTACTTCTCCCTGGAGTTTGAATTTAGTTCTTCAAGGGGTTCCGTTTGAATCTTTACATTCCATAGATATAAAGTTATTATCTTGGAAAGTTCTGTTTTTGGTTGCTATTTCTTCTGCTCGAAGAGTTTCTGAGCTTTCAGCGTTACAGTGTAATTCGCCTTATCTTATATTTAATTCTGATAAGGTGGTTTTACGTACCAAACCTGGTTTTCTTCCTAAGGTTGTTTTTCGAATAAGAATATTAATCAGGAAATTGTTGTTCCTTCCTTGTGTCCTAATCCTTCTTCTAAGAAGGAGCGTCTGTTACATAACCTGGACGTGGTCCGTACCTTAAAGTTTTACTTACAGGCAACTAAGGATTTCCGTCAATCATCTTCATTGTTCATTATTTATTCTGGAAAGCGTAGGGGTCAGAAAGCTACGGCTACCTCTCTTTCTTTTTGGTTGAGAAGTATCATCCGCCTGGCATATGAGACTGCTGGACAGCAGCCTCTTGAAAGAATTACGGCTCATTCTACTAGGGCTGTGGCTTCCACATGGGCTTTTAAAAACGATGCATCTGTTGAACAGATTTGTAAGGCTGCGACTTGGTCGTCCCTTCATACTTTTTCCAAATTTTACAAATTTGATACTTTTGCTTCTTCTGAGGCTGTTTTTGGGAGAAAAGTTCTTCAAGCAGTGGTGCCTTCCGTTTAGGTCTCTGTCTTGTCCCTCCCTTTCATCCGTGTCCTGTTGCTTTGGTATTGTATCCCACAAGTAAGGATGAAATCTGTGGACTCGTCATATCTTGTAGAAAAAAAGGAAATTTATGCTTACCTGATAAATTGATTTCTTCTACGATATGACGAGTCCACGGCCCTCCCTGTCAATTTTAGACAGATTATGTTTTTTATTATTTATATATCTTCAGTCACCTCTGCACCTTTTAGCTTTTCCTTTCTCTTCCTATAACCTTCGGTCGAATGACTGGAGGTGGAGGGGAAGGGAGGAGCTATATATACAGCTCTGCTGTGGTGCTCTTTGCCACTTCCTGTTAGCAGGAGGATAATATCCCACAAGTAAGGATGAAATCCGTGGACTTGTCGTATCGTAGAAGAAATCAATTTATCAGGTAAGCATAATGTGACAGACCTCTCTGTCAATACTTGAAGGGTTAACTCTGTTCAGTTTTGAGAAACTATTTTCTGAGACAGGTTTCCTAGCATATTGTGTACTGTAATTAAGTTTATGTGATAAGCATTCACATTGTTTAATCACCTCCAGAGTAAGACTTCTAGGTGATAAGGACTCCATTGTTTTCGTGTGTTTAAATTGTTTATCTGCTTAAGTAATGTAATTCTATTGTATCATGAAAAAGGGCGTCTTCCCTCTATCTAATATACAATACTGCCAACCCCCCATCTGGTCTCAAACCTGCATAAATACTGGGCATATAGCCCTCAATAAAGTGCATTCTGTTTTTACCTTCAATGTGGAGCCTGGTCTCATGTTTGAGGGGGGAATTAGCTGGGTTGTGTGTTGCTGATCCCATATTCAGGACATCTTTCATCTGGTATTAACCCTTGATATCTGTTGATACCATAACAATTGGTGGCAAGCGACGGGATGATCCTTATCGCCCAGAAGAGCAACTACACATCCAGACCTAATGGGAGTACTGTATAAAAGGCTAAAAAGAGCTACCCTTAAAGACCTGCTAGAACAACGGGGCCAACAAACCAGTAACCTCAGGAAGAGGGAGATTATTACAATACTGACCGAGATGGACGGAGTACCAGGGCCCGAAGGAACCAATGAGCCCAGCATATCAGACAGAACCCCCGAAGAAGCAAGCTTTGACGGGGCGGTCAAAATTAGACTGGCACATTATGGCCCCAACCCGTCTGCGGAAATTATCGACCGGGTCATAGCCGCTGTGGAGGCCAACCTACTTCGCCAAAGCGGCGCTGCAGCAGCCCAAGTCACAGCCACCCCAGTGAAAAAGAGAAAAGTACATTTTGCAGCTTTTAAAAACTTCCTGGAAACAGAAGGAGAGATTGATGGGTACCTTGCGGATTTTGAGAGGCAATGTGCACTACACAAGGTACCCGCAGAGGACTGGGTCACGATATTATCCGGAAAATTATCCGGCCGGGCCAGCAAGGCTTTTCGGGCCATTCCAGATGAGGAAGTCGGGGATTATAATGCTGTAAAAGAGGCTCTGCTCTCCAGGTATGAGGTTACACCGGAGGCATACAGGAGGCGGTTCAGAGACACTGTTAAATTAGCTGGTGATTCCTACGTTGAGTGGGCATGTAAGGTGCACCGCACAGCATCTCACTGGATGGCGGGGTGCCAAGCCGTATCTGGGGAAGAGGTGCTGCAGCTATTCCTGTTGGAACATTGCTTTGACAAATTATCCGCAGGAGTTAGACAGTGGGTTCAGGACCGTAAACCCTCCACCCTGCATGAAGCTGCTCGCCTGGGAGATGAGTATACGGATGCCCGCAAACTGGACACTGCTACCACTAAGCCCCCTGCCAGAGTGGAGTACAGACCCACAGTCACCCCAGCAGCTACCAGTTACCAACCCCCGGCGCACCGCTATACCACACCGCCTTCAGCCACGAACTATCCTCAGACAGCCCGGTTCAACTCACGGGACTACTCACAGCCTATTCGGTGCTTTGGATGTAAGCAACTAGGGCACAAAAGATCAGAGTGTCCCCTAAACACAGCGAACCAAGCACAGTCCTGGAGGAGACCCGCCAGCTGAAACCCACGTAACCCTCAGCCTGCTGCCCACTGCGTAGAGGAGGAAGAATGCTGGGGCATCCTACATGAAGCAGACCCCGTGCAAGCTGCCCACCGGGATAACCGACAACAGCACCGGCAACTGGTTAAAGTGAATGGGAAGGAGGTCAGTGGTCTACGGGATACTGGTGCTACCATGACCTTGCTCCAAAAGAACTTGGTGTCCGAGAACCAGCACACCGGAGACACTGTGGCTGTGAGGGTGGCAGGGGGCACTGTGTTCCGCCTACCTGTTGCCCGGGTACATTTGGATTGGGGAGTGGGCTCTAGACATTTGAATGTGGGGGTCATGAAGGACTTACCAGCTGATGTTCTCCTTGGAAATGACTTGGCCTCCCTTGTTTCTGCCTACGCTCCCATGGGTCCCGCCGATGTTAACCCTGTGACTACCCGTGCCCAGATCCGTGCCTCAGAGACTGACCCACCTGCTGCTGAGCCCCAGGACGCTGAGCTCAGTAAATCTCTATCCGCCATTGATACGTGGAAGTCCCGTTACAATGCGCTGATGAAGGAGAAGAGTCAAGTAGAGGATGAAATGGTCACGTTAAACAATCACGTAACAGTGCTAGCGGGAGAGAAGAGGAGCGCAGAGGAAAAAGCGCGTTTAGAACGGGAATCTCTGCTAGACAAGCTGCACCAACAGACTGCAGAAAACACCAGCTTGAGAGTGGAACATGAAACATTAAAGACAAACTTAGCGACACTGGAGGAGAAGCTGACGCTGGCTCATAGTGAGGTGCAGCAACTCAAGGGCACCCTATGTCAGTATGAAGGGATTGTGGATACCTATAAAGAGCAGGTACAAAAAACTCGTAAAGAAGCTGATGAGATTTTGAAGGACTGTTTAGCCCTGGTCTGGGCACTGAAGAAGTTGAACCCTTATTTATACGGACAGGAATTCTCTCTCATAACGGAAATGGAGATGGATTGTCCCGGCAAACTGACATGCCTACCACCTCCTAGTCCGGTCATCCCCAAGTTGACCCGCCAAAGGGTCAAGCCGGGTCTGCCGGAGTGTCCCACCAGGAGGGAGCCGTGTGACAGACCTCTCTGTCAGTACTTGAAGGGTTAACTCTGTTCAGTTTTGAGAAACTATTTTCTGAGACAGGTTTCCTAGCATATTGTGTACTGTAATTAAGTTTATGTGATAAGCATTCACATTGTTTAATCACCTCCAGAGTAAGACTTCTAGGTGATAAGAAGGACTCCATTGTTTTCTTGTGTTTAAATTGTTTATCTGCTTAAGTAATGTAATTCTATTGTATCATGAAAAAGGGCGTCTTCCCTCTATCTAATGTACAATACTGCCAACCCCCCATCTGGTCTCAAACCTGCATAAATACTGGGCATATAGCCCTCAATAAAGTGCATTCTGTTTTTACCTTCAGTGTGGAGCCTGGTCTCATGTTTGAGGGGGGAATTGGCTGGGTTGTGTGTTGCTGATCCCATATTCAGGACATCTTTCATCTGGTATTAACCCTTGATATCTGTTGATACCATAACACATAAATTTCCTTTTTTTTGTGGGGTTTAGTTTCCCTTTAAATCCCCTTTCTTCACCATTCTAATGCTTAGTTTGAACTTCAGCAAGTCGTCTTCACCACATCTAGATGCCTAAATGCATTGAGTTGCTACTCATGTGATTGGCTGATTAGCAATTTGTGTTACTAAGCAATTGAACAGGTGTACCTAATAAAGTGGCCGGTGAGTGTATATATGTATGTATCTCTATGTTAAAGACATTTGTCTGCTTTTTTTTATTTTCTTCTAACACCTGAGACCTCATATCTGTGAGCCCTTTTAACTTTTATGTACAATATTTTTTTGAATAATTTTCAGATGGTGTTATTATGAGTTTAACTGTAATGTAATTTTTATGTGTTTTGTGACACTTTATTGTTTTGCAAAACGGTTAACGAGAGCAACATCCACCCAAAAAGTACAAAGTATAGGTGTCATGGATTTCCTTATTCCTTTCTGTCCCTTTAATTTTACCTGTGCTCACACCTAGCAAGGTTATTTAAAGCCTGGACACGCCTCCCTCCCTGCTTCAGTATTGTTTCCACTACTTCCAAGACACCATTTTTTGCGAATTATGCTTTTCACCCTTCCTTCCAACTTCACCCTCGGACAGATTCAAACTGTCCCAAGGTTGATGACCTCACTAAGGATCTCCAGGATCTTTTCATAGAACTCAAGAGGCATATAGCTGATGCTCAGGCTCATCAGAGACGTTACTACAACTTCCGAAGACGTCAACCACCTTCCTATAAAATAGGTGATCTGGTCTGGCTGTCGACCAAGAATATAAAACTGAAAACCCCCAGCAAGAAACTTAGTGCTGTCTTCATTGGTCCTTATCCTATCACAAAGGTTGTGAACCAAAATGCTGTTACCTTGGATCTGCCTTCTACCTTTCGACTTCATCCCACCTTCCACGTCTCTTTGTTAAAACCTCATTGCGAAACTAGACAGGTGGCCAGCCAGATTCCTCCTCTCATCTTACAGGATTCGGACACGGAATACGAAGTCGATGCCATCCTAGACTCCCGTATTTACCGTGGAACTCTTCAATACTTAATCCGTTGGAAGGGATTCTCTGAGGAGAATGACTCTTGGGAACCTTCCTCGAATGTTCATGCTCCCAAATTGGTATCCCTGTTTCACAGGAGGAATCCAGAACGACCTAGATTCGTAGCTGCGGGGCACCTACCCTGAGGTGGGGGGTATGTCATGGATTTCCTTATTCCTTTCTGTCCCTTTAATTTTACTTGTGCTCACACCTAGCAAGGTTATTTAAAGCCTGGACACGCCTCCCTCCCTGCTTCAGTATTGTTTCCAGTTTAGCATACAGCTTCACAGACCTGCTGCAGGGATTTACCTCTCTCTGTTCAAGTCTAACTATCTGAAGGTATTTAAACCTTTTCTAATACGGAGCCTACTTGAGAAACTGAAAGAGACTTATATGCTAAGTCTGAACATTTCCTAATTTGGATTAACAAACACCGCTGCTGCATTATTTTCCTGCTTAATTGCCTCTGGCAGATCAAGTGTTTTCCAAACCGCAACTGCAGTCTCATCCGATATAAGTTGTGAACTTTATAACTTTGTACAGACGCTTAACTTACATTGGACCACACTCACAGGATACCTCCTCATATTCCTCTACACACGCTTCAGGAGTAGCGTGATAAACTTCAGACTGAACTTTTGTGAGTAACACTACAGCACAGCACTTAATACCTGTTCCACCCATCTGCCTGTCAGCTCTCACAAACAGCACAGCTATCAGCGTGTATCACACTTCAATTGACTAACAGCCTGCTGCATCTGTACTGACCTAACGCTCCTCCTGTGTGCTCAGTGATTATCAGGAAAAGTGTATCCCATCCACGGTGCGTTTGTTTAACAACTGCTGTGCAACCTGATTCAGAAATACTGAACAGGAATTTAAATCAAATAGTAACTTTCAACTGCCATACAGACAGATACATTGTAATTTCCTCATTGTATCTTAAAGTAAGGCATACAATCATATATTTTCCGCAGTTGAGATCCACAACCACAACCAGCTTGTTACAATAGGTAGTAGAGAAAAGTATAGGTAGTAGAGAAAAGGATGTTTTCAAATTGTTACCTGTATTACTTGTAACGTATCGGGGTGTTACCATATTTTTGTTGGTGTCTGACGACGGGGGTAACACTCTGAAACGTTACAAGTAATAAAGGTAACGATTTGAAAATCCTGGCGAGTGCATCCTTTTCTCTACTACCTATATATATATATATATATATATATATACACACACACACATATATATATATACACACAAACATATATATATATATATATATATATATAGTAATAATACAAATATGGTATAAGATAGAAATCCATTTTTACTAGCTGGGATTTAGTGGAAGCTAATATTTATTATTAAGTGTTTATCAAAACCAAACTTAGTAGAAATACTGGGGGCAACAATGGGGAGAAAACAACATTTTAAGGTCATTGTCATCATTTTCTTTCCAAAATGGGATTTTCCTGTATTGAAAAAAAAGTGTTTTTATGCACGTGTGGCATCTCAGCACCAGCAGAGTGTTATAGGCAAAGCAAATCCCATATGGTATAGTGTTTATCTAGGAGGTTGTAGACCTAGCATTGCTATATTCCTCACAGTCATTGGTTGCACGCTCTAGTGACTCATTTATAGCTGTTCCTGCTTGACAGCAGAGAAGGATACCTAGGTTGCAAGATGGCGGCACACGCTGCATTAGGTTCCTAAAACTTTACACTTATTTTTTCAATGTTTAAAAAAACAAACAAAAAAATAAATAAAAAAAAGCAAATGTATTCCAAAACTAAGGATCTAACATTTATTAACGTCTCTTTAGCAATCTGTATTAGCATTACTTCTTTTACCAGATTTACGATAAGGGCTCACCTTCAGTAATTCACAAAATACAGCCACAGACCAGGCGTTTGTGACTATGGGGTGGCTATGTTGGAAATGGAAAAGTAATAGAATTGACAGCTGAGATATTAAGTATTTACCTGACTAGAGAGATGAGACCAAATCCCTTAAAGGGATATGAAACCCACATTTTTTTCATGATTCAGGTAGAGCATGAGATTTTAAGCAACTTTCTATTTTACTCCTATTATCAATTTTTCTTCATTCTCTTGGTATCTTTATTTGAAAAAGATGGAATGTAAGCTTAAGAGCTGGCCCATTTTTGGTTCAGCACCTGGGTAGTAGTTGCTGATTGGTGGCTAAAAAAACATGTAAACCATGCTTGGTAATTCTCAACAAAATATCTGTGACTCTCATGTATTTTTCGGATGGCCAGAGGTTTACAAGACAGAGCACATAGTGTACTGTAAGGCTTACCTCTGAGTACATGAATACTGCAGTATTCAGATCTATGATACACATCATGGTGGAAAATAGGCATGTTGACCACAGAATGAAACCCTTGGCCGAAGTGCGGGCTGGTACAGTAGTCAGCATATACTGAGATTATGAAGAGGCTACAGTGCCTGGAACACCAAAGCAAATATTTTGTTGGCAGGTACATGCCAAGAGGCCCATCTAGTCTTTCTATATAGCTATGTAAAAAAATTTTACCTCCACATGAGGAAGGTGAAGAACTGAGGTGCTCCAAATTCTTCATTGCGATGGGTCCTCAGACCAATTTGAGGCCCATTTTTCCCTTTAGAGAGCTGATACTGAGGTGAGATTGGAATAGAAGGTCTCTTCCTGTTGGTTTGTAGATGTATTCTTTACCTAAATTCTCTGCTGTGACGTACACAGCAATAGACAGGCTCTCCACTGGATGCAGTCTGTCTTCAGCTGTGGGTAAGCATGGTAGAGATGGTGCATCTCAAAGTGAACAAACACGTATTTACATAGCACACAGGCTATTAGCAGGTCTTCTTATATATTGTACATCATAGACAGGGGGACATTATGCAGACATTCCACACTATACACTAGACTTTATTGTCTAGGGGTTTTAAGAGACAAACTTTTGGACTAGGTTCCTACATTTTTATTTGTGCACTAACTCACACATTTTTTTATGACAGATTTGGTTATTTCACTTAGCACTGTAGTGCTCTCTCGCTTTCCTTTGCTGTCAATTCAAACGATTTGCTTGCCTATCATTTTTGCACGCTTTCGCTGTCATTTCCATAGCGCATGCCGGCTAATTGCGTAGTAGTTTATTTCTTACGCGCTATAGAGCCACACACGCGCGCTCTATACCTTGTATGTTCTTTTTGTTCTAAGCTTGAGGAATGGAGTCTTCTAAGCTACCTATGTTACTATCTTACCTATGGTTTTTTGTGCACATTTTTTTTTTCTTTTTTCAAATCTGTTTTATTGGAATTTTTTTCATAAGTGAACATATTCATCAAGTTCAAGTGTATACAATAGAGAAGAAATGTTTCATATGGGACATAGTTCAACAATTGCTGCAGTATACACATTTTCAAAATAATAATACATTGGTACAGATACTGTCCATGTTATCCAAATGTAAAATAAGCAAATATGGTATGTCACATTATCAATAAATAATCAGTTACATATTCTTTAATGGGCCTATCTATTAATGACTTAAAGCCCACTTAAATGATTAGTGTTCGTTACAAATGATCACTAGATTGGAGGGCGTCAGTAAGTGGACCAAAAGAAATAGGGTATAGGGTAGGCTAGGGAAAAGGTGGAATAGGGAAGACGTTGAAAAGATAAAAGGGGAAGAGGGAATAGGGGAGAGAGAAAAAAAAAAGGGAAACAGATTGGTTTTTAATATATACAAGAAGTCCCCTTATTTATGTAGCCATGCATCCCATTATAGCCAATAGGTGTCCATCTGATCAATCGAGTTGAAAAAGTGTCTCTCCATATTTGCCATATAGTCAATCACACCTTTGATTTCTGAAAGGCTTGGGGGTTCAGGGGATTTCCAGGATTGCGCTATGCATAGCTTAGTTGCCGTGAAAATGTACACCAGTCATCTCCTCGACATCTGTGTTATATCTCCTGACATTATTTGTAGAAAAGCTCTAAGTGATGTTATCTGAGTCATTAAATGTAGGGAGTTGCACATGTCCTCAACTTCTCTCCAGAGTGAAGATATTTTCGGGCACTCCTACCAGATGTGAAGGTCCGTCCCTTCATCTCCACACTCTCGCCAACACAGGGATGACAGGGGTTTTGTGCCATTTCAACAGTACCTTAACATAGACTTCTAGCATAGTGACACAGTGTATGGTCTTTTTTGTAAGGGAAATAACATTGTCCCAGTCCTGATCAAGAATGTTGGTACCCACCTCCCTAATCCATGCCTTATATTGCCATGGTATCCCCTGGGTAAGGTCAGATAGGAGTAGATTATAGTACAATGTAAGGGGTTTAGATTGCTTAGAGCCCTTACTCCACCCGTACTCCCATTGAGTAGGTTTCCTAGTAGAAGTAGTGAGAAAGCCCCATGTCTTCAGAAAGCTAAGAACTCTTATGGATTCAAAAGGAAACCAGAGTGGAGTCGGGTTAAACCTGGCCTGTATCGATGTAAGGTCTAAAGTTTGATGCTGATCAAAAAAATCTCCAACAGTGGAGTATCCCCTCAGTACCCAGTCATCAGAGTGAATATTCTTGAGGTCCCAAAATAGACCTGCTGTGCATTGGTGAGGGATGGGGGACGATTAATAGTCAATTTTTTAGGGATTCACAGATTACCAGGTTATGTTTCACTACAACATTATGTAGGTAGGGTTTTAGTTTCCTACTGTTAGGGACCCAAATTAGGTCTATTAATCCCAGGTCTTCCGGTATCCCCAAGGCCTCTAAGAGATACCAGCCTGGTCTATCTTCTTTGATGCTCCATGCAGTAACGTGAGATAACTTTTCTGCCTCATAGTAGGTGAAAATATTAGGTGCAGCTATCCCCCCCTCCCGGGGGAATGATCTAAGCAGTGTATTATAGGCTATTCTGTGCGTCTTGTGTTGCCATATATAGTCAGCGAAGAGTTTATGTATATGGAACAGAGTGGGTTTCGGAACATTGAGCGGGATGCATCTAAATATGTATAGAACTTTCGGGATCAAGGACATTTTAACCGAGGCTACCCTGCCTATCCAGGATAGCTCTTTAAAGTCCCACTTTCCTATTAGACATCGGAGATTATGAAGCAGTAAATTATAGTTATCTCAAATTATCTGGTCAGGGTTCGCACTTAAGAGTATACCTAGGTGCTTAAGGTTCTGTGTAGACCATGAAAAGGAGTAGAGAGACTGAAGCCGCAATAGGGTAGGTTGATCAATCTGTATGGGATATCCCTCCGTCTTGGTGTAATTGATTTTATAATAGCTTAGTTCACCAAAGTGGTGAATCATGTTAAAGACTGCAGGTATGGAAGTCAGTGGCGTCATTAGGAGCAGGGTCACATCATCTGTGAAAAGGACTATCTTTTCTGGGGGCGATAGAATGGGTATCCCTGTAATCTGGTCAAACTGTCTGATTCTCTGGGCGAAAGGTTCCATTGCCAGTGCAAAGATAAGTGGCGAGAGGGGGCAGCCTTGCCTAGTTCCATTACGGATTGGAAACTCTGGAGAGCAAAATCCCATGCCCCTCACTCTCGCATGTGGGGATGAGTATAGGGTCCTAACTGCAACAATGAAGGGTTCAGGGAACCCAAAGGAGCGAAGGACTTCCCAGATGTAATCCCACCTGACCCTGTCGAAGGCCTTTTCGGCATCGGGCCACCATAGGGATGTCAAGTCTGTTTGTTTCCATAAAGACTGAGATCAACCGCCTCATATTATCCAGTCCCTGCCTACCTAACGTAAATCCGTCTTGGTCGTAATGTAGTATTGTGGGGAGTAGGTGTACAATTCTGTTGGCGATTAGCTTAGAATAAAGCTTAGTATCCAAGTTAATGAGGGATATGGGACGATAGTTACCACATTCTGTTTGATCTTTTCCTGACTTGGGGATGGGAATAATAGTAGCTTCCAAGAATTCCCTGTGAATCTCTCCCATTTCCCTAATCTCATTAAAGAGGTTCTTCAATATTTCCATGAGTTGCGGTTTCAGTTTCTTATAGAATGTCCCCGTGAAGCCGTCCGGTCCAGGGGCTTTGTTGTTTTGTATCTGCTTTAGAACATTCTCAATCTCTCTGGATGAGAACGGCTGCGTTAGCATTTCCCTACCGCCTTCGACCAGCTGTGGTAAGTTTAAGGTTTCCAGGAAGTCCGAAATATCCTGAATGGTAGCCAATTTCGGGTGCTCATGGCCTTCTATATTATACAATTTGGAAAAGAATTCCGCAAACTTAGAGCCGATATCTACAGGAGTAAACGCAGTTCGGCCTTCATGTGATATGAAGGGAATACGTGCCGCTGCTCTTTGTCGCTGCTTTTTTGCTAAAAGCGAGTCTGCTTTATTACTCTTAGAGTACATGAGCTGTCTGAACCGCACTGCGGCTTCCTGGACTCTTTCAATTTCCCTTTCTTTAATGAGGGACTTAAGGCGAAAGATTTCATCCGAGAGGATTGGGGTGGGGTTGATTTTATTTGACCTATCTGCTCTTCGGAAGTCACACATCAATTTACCCAGGGGTCCCCCTCTATCTTTTTTGGCTTTAGCCAGTTTGCTGATACAGAAGCCTCAAATGTATGCTTTGACCGCGCCCCATCTAGTCTGCTGGGAAGTGTCTTCTTCCGAATTATGTCGGAAAAAGTCAATGGTTGCCTCTTTTAGCAACCCCAAGAATAGTGGATCCGTCCAGAGGAATTGCGGGAATTTCCATCTAGGTCTGGATGTGAGCGCCGTAATAGGCCCCCCTATTATATTACATTCTATTATATTATAGGGAAAGTACAGATAAAGGAAAGAGGGTGAAAGCTAGGAGTGAAGAAGAGGATAAAGGATTGCGGAGGTCTAAGGTAAGACCGGCAAAAAGGGAGGGAAGGAAGAGAGGTCCAGGAGTAAAACAAAGCAAGCAAATAAGGCTCAATCAAATTAGGGTGCCAATAATTTTACCATAAGTCATACAATGGTATACAGTTAAACCGACTTCAGATACATGAAAAAAAAAATACTTAGGTGAAATTCTATAGGATTTATTTTCCACTGCTTACAAAGTAAGCTCAAATGTGTAAAAAAGTAGGAAATGGAGTTTCAGGTGTTCTTTAACTAACACGCTCAATAAAAGGGTGGGGGGGGGAATCCCCTAAAAGGTATGAGAGGTAGGTCAGGGATTTTCAGGTAATATTTAACCAACGCGCTCAGTAGTTATTGTGGGCAGGTAGACTAGGAGGGGGTGGGTTACAATATAAAATAGAATGAAGTATAAAATATTACAAAATTCCAATGTAATATAATAGAATTTAATATAATAGGGGGCCTATCCCCTGGGGGGGCACTGTTAATATGGAAGTTAAATGAAACAATCAGCATCTTATGGGGTCTAGAAAGCTATTCACCCTGAGATAAAATCTTAGTATAAGGGGACAATAGGAAATGATTACTGAAAAACTGAAACACAACCCCCGGATCAATAATATCATAATATCATAAGGGGGAGGGGATTGACAAACATGACCTCTATTAGAGAAGAAAAAAAAGAAAACAACAACAGAATACAGTAAATAGATTCTGAACCTAGCATAACCTTGTTAAACATTAACAGATGTAGTGTTATAAAATAGTGTGGCATCATGATAGTGGATAAAGTTATCTGGTCTAAGCCTGTATGGTGTCTTCAGGTGCCCGGGCAACGACACTCTAGGTGGATCGCTAGATGTAATTCCTAGAAATGATTGTGTCTCTTCTCCAGGTCTATCACAGCATTGAATGGATTTATGAGTCAGAAGCTAATGGTTGTTAGATCTGCTGTCGGTGAGATTAGTCAAATTCCTGCCCCCCTCAGGTAACATGTCTAGGGCACTATATAATATCTGACTCCCCTAATCTCTTATTAGCTATTTCAGTCCATGAACAAACTAACTCATAGGGCCTGGTAAGTCATGTATCTAGAGAAACGTGTATCTTATATGGTATTGCCTTCCGGTTCCCGGAATGTAAACTTTTGGATCCTTAAGGAGTCCTTATGTCATAAAATTGACCATCTGAATCTAAGTCAGGACTTATAATTCGTTGTGCAGTAGGCAGAGTGATAGCTGTATCCCAACCTATTACATAATCTAGGGGAGTATTCCGTCATACGTCACCTAGCTCAGCGGCAGACCCCATTAGGAACCTTTCTTCTAGTTATGGGGGGTTCCACCAGACATCTTGAAAGTGCATCCTAGCATGGGTATCATGACAGTCTAATGTGTGGATATGCATTATGGATATCAAGAATTAATCCCTCTCAACTGGACTAGAAGGCATGTTGGGCTTATCCCTGCCACAAAAACTCACTTAGGTCCATAAGGGGCCTATCCTTCGGGTAGTAGCAAGTATAGCTGTATATGTAAACATATGTGTAACAAGTGCAGAAAAACATTATAACAAAGAAAGAATATACATTACTAGTCGACGATCTCCGATCATCTTAGCTTGCGGCTTGTTAAGTCCAGAAACATAAATAAGCTACAGTTCAATCAGTTCAAGGCAGAGTCCAATTCCTGATTTTGACGTTTTGCATTTGGGGCCTGTAGTCTCTGTGGGAGGGGATTCCACTCCTTAGCCATTGGGCTGAGTCTCTCAGGCCTATGATGAACTGAAGTTGTAGCGTCCTGGTTCTCTGGGAATTGAGCCAGCAGAGGATTCAGGGGCCTTGAGGGCTCCGGAAACCACCGGTCTAGAAGTTATTTTCCTCGGGAGGGGTCGTCTAGTGTGATTAGCGATCCATCCTTGTGAATCAGGAGTTTAGTCGGGTATCCCCATCTATATTTGACTCCTTTCTTCTGAAGTATAATCGTGATTTCCCTGAAAGAATTTCTCTTTTTCATAGTGTATTGGGATAAATCCGGGAAAACCTGGATATGTCTGACACCTTCTGGCAAAGAGGAGGTGTTGAAGGCTGCTTTAAGTATGTGTTCTTTGTGCGTAAAGTAATGAAAACGTACAATGGTATCTTGTGGTTTGTCAGCTGAGACATTCCTACCTCGTGGAGTCTGTGTGCCCTATCTATAAGGGACTCAGATGGGCTAGTGGCTGATTTAAGATGTCTACAATATTCCAATATAAAGTCCCCAAGTTCACTGGGCGACACATCTTCTGAGATACCACGAAATCTGAGATTGTTCCGACTCGAACGATCTTTGAGGTGTGCCACCTTGGCCTCAATGACATCTACATGATCCACTATATTCTGCGAGTAGGAAATTAAGTTAGCTTGTTCTATGGCTAAATCTTCCTGTTTACGTTCTAAAGTTTCAGTACGTTCATTTATAGCACCAATGTCTCTTCGCAGCTCAGCAACAGAGCCCCGGATAGTTTTAGTGAGTGTCTCTTCCGGATTTTTAATTCTTTCGGTAAGAGTATCAACAATTTCAGAGACTGTGGTGTCAGTCATTTTAGCTGAAGAAGTTGAAGTTGAGGGCTTTGCCGTAGTCTGAATCTGGGGTTCAGGTTGAGGAACTATCTCCAGGCTTTGTAGCGTGCTTTCAGGTATAATAGCTGCCTTAAAGTGATCAGCCAAGGATTTCTTAGGTAGCACAGTAGAATGTTTCTTTCTGTTACTCTGTGGCATGTTAAATTCTGCAACCCGGGATCTGGCTATAGGAGGCCCCAAGACTCTGCTCCGGCCCCCCAGGTGGATATGGCCTTAAAATGTTAAGCCATGGTTACTCCCAGTAAAAGGCTGTGAAATAGGGTATACAGTGAGGAAGTAAGTGATACTGGCTCCCACTGCCCAGGCCAAAAGCACACTTAGAATGTTGCCAAACTTGAATATGTGTCCCTCCTCAGGGGCTATGCAACCACTCGGCGCTGACGGGAAAAGGATAGAGGGTATGACCCGCTCTTATGTTAGGAGTGGGAAAGGATGAGGAGAGACACCGCAGCACTGGCAGCAGAGCAAACGGGCAAGTGACCTCAGGGTACTGCTGCGTTGGGGGGATGCAATTTTGGCTACTTCGGTTCACTGCTTGAGTGTATAGTACTTTCCTCAATATTTAATGGGGTCAGGGTAGAGACCAGCAGCGTGGTAATTCACCGCCGGTTATGGCAATACAAGGAAACTGTTGGGTTTTCCCTTGTTGCTCCAGGATGTCTGGTAGTAAAATTGTCCCTAAGCAATCTGCCAGTCCAGCCCACAGGAGGGATCAGGAGCTGTCCGCCTGTGTCAGACTAGTATGTGATAGCTGTATTGCACGTGGGTAAGGCCTAGAGGTTCAAATCTTAGGATCACTGATTTCTCTGGCCAAGATAGTTTTATAGTCCCTCTCTGGAAGTCTCTTTAGTATTTACAGCCTTTATATCTGAGGGCAATATTCCTGTTACTGGCTTCCCATGGTATTTACCAAACAATACAAGGGAGATAGTCCCATAAACGGCAAGTGAGTGAACTAATAGTATACTGTCCCTGATGTTTCCTCAGCCTCTATGTGATCTGCCCTGTTTGCAGAGCCTTGTAGCCCACAGTAGTATTGCAAGTGTGTAGTGAGGGAGATTTCAGGCCTGTATGATACTGAGTCTCACCTGTGTCCAGCGATATCACCAATCTTATGATTCCGGCCAGTAGCGGAGGATTTCTGTAGGCTGTGTTCGCTGCAAGTCCCGGGTCTCCTGTAAGTTGTTGCACAGTAGCGGTCGACCCATTCCACCCCCTGTGCTGCACCCTCCGGTCTTGCTGTGAAGGGCTCACTCCCAGCTAGTACTCACTTAGACGGTGTCACTGTGATTCCGGAGTGGAGCCCCGACCCTCCGGAGTTCAGATTAGTGAGATGGAGTTCCATGTGAGACTGGAGTATGGGTGATAGGGCTGCAGTGTGGTAACTGCGTAGGTGATCCTCTACAACTGCTCCCGCCTCCGAGTTGGGTGCAGTATGGGGGTCCAGGAGAGCGCAGGGAGTTTATCTGTGTTTCCAATGAGACAATGTTATAGCAGTGGTTTATATCAATCATCAAGGGGGAACTTGCAGTTCCCTAGCAATGAAGGAGGTTTTTTGAATTCTGACTTGGGCAGAGAAAAATGTCTATCATTTCTGCGATTTATATCCCAGGTGTGAACAACTGGGAAGTGGACTATCTCAGTTGCCAATAGCTTCATCCATGGGAAGGGTCTCTTCATCTGAATGTTTTCAATCATATTGTAGATAGGTGGAGTCTTCCAGAAATAGACCTGATGGCTTCTTGTTTAAACAACATGCTTCCCAGATACTTTTCCAGATCAAGTGTTATGTGCTGGCGCTGGTGAAGCGCAAACTAGTTCTTACTATATTACTGGAAAAGGGAAAAGCATACAAAATGCAGCGTAATAATTACTGTGTTTATTATGAACTTTTTGCAGTTTCAGTATAATAACACAAGGCATTGATTAAACTATAAACACATTACTTACCTTTGGGTTTCAAATAAGGTATTAATGACATACAATGGCAAACAGCAGGCAAGTCATCAGAAGAGCACTTATAGTCATTATTCAGTGGAACACAGCAGAGTGAAAACAAATGTAACTTATTTTTAAAGGCAAACAAGCCTTAACTCTTAAAGGCATATATGTTAAATGCAAATGTGATATATATATATATATATATATATATGTATTAACTGTTTGATTAATTCTTATGGAATCATGAACAAGTTCCAATCCCTTACTTCTAAGTATCCTTATGCACAGTTTGGTAATTTCCTTACATATTTCCTTGGTCATTTTCTTACATATTTCCTCCAACTGTTCTGCTGCCAAGAGTGATAGCTTGGATCAAACAGAAGCTATCATCAGTAATTCCAATTGCTCCAGCTTAGCCACCTAAAACTCAGTTTTGCGGGTCTAGTTAAGATATCCAGTTATCCTCTGTGGTCTGTTCCACAACGTCATGTACTACCGTCTCAAGGCCCCTTCTATCATCAAGATCTCAAGTTTCTCAACTTGAAAGCTTGGAGATTGAATGCCTAATTTTAAAACAAAGAGGTTTTTTTGATGCTGTAAATTGAAAACTTAATTCAGGCCAGAAAGGAAAATCTATCACAAGATTTGGGAAGTTTTTCTTTCCTGTTGTGAGTAACGAGGAATAATTCTTTAGTTTCTACATGAGCCTAGATAAGGGCTGTTTAAAAGTTCAGATTTCTGTGCTTTCCTTGTTATACCACAAGAAAATCACTAAACTTCCTGACATTCAAAGCTTTGTTCAAGCTTTAGTCAGGATAAGACCAGTGATTAAATTGATTTTTCCTCCTTGGTATCTAAATTTGGTTCTAAGAGTTTTGCAGGTCTCTCCTTTTGATCCTATGCACAGTTTAGACATTTAGCTTATGTCCTAAAAGTTATTTTTTCTTTTAGCAATATCTTCTTCTAGAAGAGTTTCTGAAGTGTCTGCTCTTTCTTGTGAACCTCCTTATCTGGTTTTTCACCAAGGTTAAGGTGGTTTTGAGGATTGAATTTGACTTTTGATAAATGTGGTTTCTTCTGATAACATCAGTGGGGAAATTGTAGTTCCTTCTCTTTGTCCTAATTCACGGAATTTAAAAGAAAGGCTATTACATAATTTAAATGTAATAAGAGCCTTAACACTCTACTTGCACGCTACAAAGGATTTTAGACAATCCTCTAATTTGTTTATTCATTTCTCGGGTCCACACAAAGGCCAGAAGGCCACAGCCGTTAGCTTCACTTCTTAGTTTAAACTCTTGATTCACGAGGCTTACTTGAAGGTGGGAAAATCTCCCCCTAAACACATTACAGCCCATCTTGCAAGGCAGCAACATTGTCATCCTTACATACCTTTACTAACTTGTACACAGCTTTTGTTAGGAAAGTCCTCCAGGCAACAGTTTCTGGAAATTAGGTGCCTGCCTTTCAAAAAAAAAAAAAAAATGTTGGGTATTAGTTCACAGGAGTAATGGCTTGTGGACTCTCACCACCTTATGTAACAAAAAACTTACCTGATAAATTCATTTATTTTGTAGTGGTGAGAGTCCACGAGGCCTGCCCATTTTTTTTCTAATTTTATGTAATTAAATACTTCTGGCAGCAGTTTTAGTTTACGCCTCATTTTCCCTGCTTCTTCCCTTCTCACATTTCTACTTCTCCTTGCTTGGCTATACGTCAGACTAAAATTCCAAAGGGGGGATTAAGTGCTCTTGGAGTTTTGGGAATCTGTGCCTCCTTCTAGTGGCCAGGTGTTGATTTCCCAGGAGTATTGACTTGTGGATTCTCACCACCATAAAATAAATTTATCAGGTAAGTAAACATTTTGTTTTTGAGTGTTTATAGTAGCAATATTCATCCTGAATGTCAGGTCCCCCTCAGGTGCCCCAGCCCCAGTAGAAGGTGTCAAGAGGCAATAGGACAATGTTAATTATAGAGCATGCATATTCTGGGTTTTACATATACTTTATGTTGTCATTCATGCCAATGACCAATCTGGCCATGTTATTGATGTTTTGTTTAAGTGTACATTTTTTGTGTTGAAAAATATTTAGCTATAAGCATTTATTAATGTTGTGCCCATCTTAATTTGTATCTCTTGAAGGATGGATGTGTGGTGTCACAAGTATTCAAAAATACCTATCCCTAGTATCACATACATTTTAGAAATGCTTCTAAAGGTGTCCCAATGCAAACATAATTAACTGGACAAAAGAATTAATGTGTGCAAACATCAAAAACTGGATGTGCCAATCAAAAAAAAATATATACTATGAAATCTATTCAAGTGAATTCAGAAAAACACCCATAACATAGGGGAACACATAATAGAAAGACAAAATAAATATGGAATATTAAAAAGGGATACGTGAAGTATCCATCAAAATATATGTGATATATAGTGTATATAACAAGAGAAAGTCTCAAAAAAAGCAGGCTGCTTCCCCCTCCATATCCGAATCTCAACAAGAGAGATCGTCCAACCAGTCTGTGAAAAACAAAAAGAAGAAAAAGAGGGCGCCTAATCGTGAAGTATGTCAAACAAGCTGTGATGTGAAGTATTAGTGAAATATTCGTACTCACAAACATACGAGCACAGACAGTGCTATCAAATTCAGGCTGAACTGTTTGGAGCCGTCCATCTAGCTCCCACTCCGGACAAATCATCCAAGGAGCTCTGGATGAAGATTGATGTCCTTCAGGGCAAGTTCATCAAACTCTGTCCCCAATGTGGGTCAGCATATATACCAAGAAGTCAGAAGGCTCAGGAATCAAAGTGTTAGGAGTGTTATATTACAAATCTGGGTGTTGGTCTAACAGTGGGCTTGAAGTTTGCAAGACACAGTCAAGTGTAATAAGTGCAAAACTACAGCTGCTGCCTCACAATATATTAAGACCAGATCCCAGGTACAATACAAATTAGGTTTAATAAAATCAAGTTAAAATATAATACACAATGCGTTTCTCGGTACTAAAGACCGTTTCATCGTTAACAATTGTCTCTCAGGGATTTTTTCAACCCCTCCCTCTGGCCTTTCCCGGTCTGCAAAGCTGTGACTCCTGAATGTAAGACGTTCTTGTGAGCAATGCACCTTTTATTTCTACATACAAATGTATTCAATAGACAGTTAAATACTTAGCATTTCTTTTTTTCTCTGCGGCTAATTTTCAACTGCGCACTATATTATAAAACCTTTAAAAATGGCTTTATTTTCAAATGAATCAACACATTGCAATTTGAGCTGTTGCTTTAGTTATAACTGCATAATGTAAAACTGAATTTCATTTCAAAATGACCCGCAGAAAAGCTTTCACTAAAGAAATCTAATTGCAGAAAAAAACGGGAAAAAAGTTCTGGACCTGGGATCGTGCCCAGGACAGAGAAGTTACAAGCAGATGTTACAGCCTTCTGGGGTCTTCTGTGATTAGTGCCTCGGCTGTCTATGACAAGTAACAAAATTAATGTAGCAGTCCGGGTATCCTTCTTGGTGCACAGCTTCCAGGGGGCATGACTAGGTTTGCGACCTCGGCCACTTTTGGGTTACACATACTACAGGGTGTACAGAGGGGAACATGAATTTGACCCCGGGACAGCACAAGAATAGTGATCCTGGGCAGCACTATGCACACCCTGCACCATGTGTAACTCATAAATGTCCAGAAAAACATGACTGAGGTGGCCACCCTATGCTTGCCTGAAAGCATTACAGAAAATCTCCTCGTGCACAGTATACAACAGCAACTAAATGCTGCACTGCAAAAGATCTGCACACACAGTAAGATGTCTTGTAAACATTTAAATCTGTCGTCTTACAGCTCTTGTGATATCTCGATCACATTGCCAAGTGAGATCCTGCACCAATTAAGCAATCACAGAGATAAACTGCAGGAAAAGCAGAGAATTTAAAATGAAAGTGCATTGCTAAATTTGTAGCAGACAAAACTAAGTGTAATGTCACTTTACTCAACCATGTCACAAAGTCGTAACGTGGCTACTCAAGAAATTAGGAAGACTAGAACATTCCTGTTGTCTTGGGGAATTTCAGCTTACTTACCGTGTTAGATACCCTCCTATTGTGACTTGATATCACTTTATTCTGCTGTACATATCACTGTACCTGTACACTAGCAGCGAGGGATGTCTGACTGGCACAGTGTGTGTGTATATCCTGCTGTACGTATCACTGTACCTGTACACTAGCAGCGAGGGATGTCTGACTGGCACAGTGTGTGTGTATATCCTGCTGTACGTATCACTGTACCTGTACACTAGCAGCGAGGGATGTCTGACTGGCACAGTGTGTGTGTACATCCTGCTGTACGTATCACTGTACCTGTACACTAGCAGCGAGGGATGTCTGACTGGCACAGTGTGTGTGTGTATATCCTGCTGTATGTATCACTGTACCTGTACACTAGCAGCGAGGGATGTCTGACTGGCACAGTGTGTGTGTGTGTATATATCCTGCTGAACGTGTCATTGTAACTGTACACTAGCAGCAAGGGATATCTGACTGTCACAGTGTGTGTGTGTGTATATCCTGCTGTACGTATCACTGTACCTGTACACTAGCAGCGAGGGATGTCTGACTGGCACAGTGTGTGTGTGTGTGTATATCCTGCTGAACGTGTCATTGTAACTGTACACTAGCAGCAAGGGATATCTGACTGTCACAGTGTGTGTGTATATCCTGCTGTACGTATCACTGTACCTGTACACTAGCAGCGAGGGATGTCTGACTGGCACAGTGTGTGTGTATATCCTGCTGTACGTATCACTGTACCTGTACACTAGCAGCGAAAGATGTCTGACTGGCACAGTGTGTGTGTATATCCTGCTGTACGTATAACTGTACCTGTACACTATCAGCGAGGGATGTCTGACTGGCACAGTGTGTGTGTGTGTATATCCTGCTGAACGTGTCATTGTAACTGTACACTAGCAGCGAGGGATGTCTGACTGGCACGGTGTGTGTGTGTGTATATCCTGCTGTACGTATCACTGTACCTGTACACTAGCAGCTAGGGATGTCTGACTGGCACAGTGTGTGTGTATATCCTGCTGTACGTATCACTGTACCTGTACACTAGCAGCGAAAGATGTCTGACTGGCACAGTGTGTGTGTATATCCTGCTGTACGTATCACTGTACCTGTACACTATCAGCGAGGGATGTCTGACTGGCACAGTGTGTGTGTGTATATCTTGCTGTACGTGTCACTGTACCTGTACACTAGCAGCAAGGGATGCCTGACTGGCACAGTGTGTGTGTGTGTATATCCTGCTGTACGTGTCACTGTACCTGAACACTAGCAGCAAGGGATGCCTGACTGGCACAGTGTGTGTGTGTATATCCTGCTGTACATATCACTGTACCTGTACACTAGCAGCGAGGGATGTCTAACTGGCACAGTGTGTGTGTGTATATCCTGCTGTACATATCACTGTACCTGTACACTAGTAGCGAGTGATGTCTGACTGGCTCAGTGTGTGTGTGTGTATATCCTGCTGTACGTGTCACTGTACCTGTACACTAGCAGCGAGGGATGTCTGACTGGCACAGTGTGTGTGTATATCCTGCTGTACGTATCACTGTACCTGTACACTAGCAGCGAGGGATGTCTGACTGGCACAGTGTGTGTGTGTATATCCTGCTGTACATATCACTGTACCTGTACACTAGCAGCGAGGGATGCCTGACTGGCACAGTGTGTGTGTGTGTATATCCTGCTGTACGTGTCACTGTACCTGTACACTATCAGCGAGGGATGCCTGATTGGCACAATGTGTGTGTGTATATCCTACTGTACGTGTCACTGTACCTGTACACTAGCAGCGAGGGATGCCTGATTGGCACAGTGTGTGTGTGTATATCCTACTGTATGTGTCACTGTACCTGTACACTAGCAGCGAGGGATGTCTGACTGGCACAGTGTGTGTGTGTATATCCTGCTGTATGTGTCACTGTACCTGTACACTAGCAGCGAGGGATGCCTGATTGGCACAGTGTGTGTGTATATCCTACTGTACGTGTCACTGTACCTGTACACTAGCAGCGAGGGATGTCTGACTGGCACAGTGTGTGTGTATATCCTGCTGTACGTATCACTGTACCTGTACTAGGGATGCACCGAAATTTCGGCCGCAGAAAGTTTCGGCCGAAAATGGCATTTTTGGCTATTTCGTTTTTCATTTTTTTTGCCTGTTATTTTCGGTAAAATTATTGTGTAGCATGTTTCAAATTTGATGCTAGCCTAGAGCTGCTGTTTAAGTTTATTACTTGACTTACTGTTCTGCATATAATGAGTTTTCTAGGACTATACTTTATTTGGATAATTGGTAAAAAAAAAAAAAACTGTTAAATATGATTCTGTTACATAGAACTAAATGAAGAATAATACAGTATATTGATATTTATAATTGTTTTAAGTAGGGATGCACCAAAATTTTGGTCGCAGAAACATTTTGGCCGAAAATTGCATTTTTTGACTGTTTTTTTTTTTTCTTGGTAAAATTATTGTGTAGCATATTATTGTTTTAAGATATTTTTGTCCAATTTTAGTGTGTTACTTTCAATAAAAGTGTGGGCTTTTTTTATTGGCTCTAATTATGCAAAAAAAAAAAACTAAAAAAAAATTAATTTGAAAAAATACATTTTCGGTATCCGTTTCAGTTTTCGGCCAAGTGCATCCCGGATTTTCGGATTCGGTTTCGGTCCAGAATTTCCATTTCGGTGCATCACTAACCTGTACACTAGCAGCGAGGGATGTCTGACTGGCACAGTGTGTGTGTGTATATCCTGCTGTATATATCACTGTACCTGTACACTAGCAGCGAGGGATGCCTGACTGGCACAGTGTGTGTGTGTATATCCTGCTGTACATATCACTGTACCTGTACACTAGCAGCGAGGGATGCCTGATTGGCACAGTGTGTGTGTGTATATCCTACTGTACGTGTCACTGTACCTGTATACTAGCAGCGAGGGATGTCTGACTGGCACAGTGGGTGTGTACATCCTGCTGTACATATCACTGTACCTGTACACTAGCAGCGAGGGATGTCTGACTGGCACAGTGTGTGTGTACATCCTGCTGTACGTGTCACTGTACCTGTACACTAGCAGCGAGGGGTGTCTGACTGGCACAGTGTGTGTGTGTGTACATCCTGCTGTACGTGTCACTGTACCTGTACACTAGCAGCGAGGGATGTCTGACTGGCACAGTGTGTGTGTGTGTGTATATCCTGCTGTACGTATCACTGTACCTGTACACTAGCAGCGAGGGATGTCTGACTGGCACAGTGTGTGTGTACATCCTGCTGTACGTGTCACTGTACCTGTACACTAGCAGCGAGGGATGTCTGACTGGCACAGTGTGTGTGTGTGTGTACATCCTGCTGTACGTGTCACTGTACCTGTACACTAGCAGCGAGGGATGTCTGACTGGCACAGTGTGTGTGTGTCTATCCTGCTGTACGTATCACTGTACCTGTACACTAGCAGCGAGGGATGTCTGACTGGCACAGTTTGTGTGTGTGTATATCCTGCTGTACGTGTCACTGTACCTGTACACTAGCAGCGAGGGATGTCTGACTGGCACAGTGTGTGTGTGTATATATCCTGCTGTACATATCACTGTACCTGAACACTAGCAGCGAGGGATGTCTGACTGGCACAGTGTGTGTGTGTGTATATCTTGCTGTACGTGTCACTGTACCTGTACACTAGCAGCGAGGGATGTCTGACTGGCACAGTGTGTGTGTGTACATCCTGCTGTACGTGTCACTGTACCTGTACACTGGCACAGTGTGTGTGTGTGTATATCCTGCTGTATGTGTCACTGTACCTGTACACTAGCAGCGAGGGATGTCTGACTGGCACAGTGTGTGTGTGTGTATCCTGCTGTACGTGTCACTGTACCTGTACACTAGCAGCGAAGGGTGTCTGACTGGCACAGTGTGTGTGTGTGTATCCTGCTGTACGTGTCACTGTACCTGTACACTAGCAGCGAGGGATGTCGGTCAGGCCCAGTGTGTGTGTATATCCTGCTGTACATGTCACTGTACCTGAACACTAGCAGCGAAGGGTGTCTGACTGGCACAGTGTGTGTGTGTGTATCCTGCTGTATGTGTCACTGTACCTGAACACTAGCAGCGAGGGATGTCGGTCAGGCACAGTGTGTGTGTATATCCTGCTGTACGTGTCACTGTACCTGAACACTAGCAGCGAGGGATGTCTGACTGGCACAGTGTGTGTGTGTATATCCTGCTGTATGTGTCACTGTACCTGTACACTAGCAGCGAGGGATGCATATTTGTTCTTCCTACCTAATAACACTTTTCAGCAGATAACTCCGGTTTCAGCAAATGAATGCAGCAGATAAATTGTGTCGAGCAGTGAAGGATAATGAGTGATAAAACACACGCAGCTTTGCTTCTTGCAATAAGGTTTTTGTTTTGAAGGTGGTTACAATCTTGTGCAAACACAGGTGTCTCTCAGGTGGTCCGACACGGCCCCTCCTGCTATGATTCTTCAGAAACAGCCATCAATATGAGAAAATGTCTTCTCATCTGCAGGAGAAGTTAAGTAGATTTTCCGACCCCTTTTTTAATTTCAGGAGCACTGTCCCTTAGAGAAATCAGACAGTATGAAAGATGAAAATTGCAGGGGTAGTAACAGAAAAATAAAATTTGATTTATGGAGTTCCCAGAGAGGAGCTGCCTAACACCAACTTATTCAGATCATTTAATTATTAATGGCAAATGTAATTAACAGTTGGTAGGGTTTGTACGTATGTGAATGCTGCTGTGCAGAAGACCACTTTTTAAACAACCATTTGCTTGGTTTTGTGAGCTGACCGACCTACAGCTTTTGGTAGCTGCATAGAGAAAGAGAACTAGACTGCCAGGAACCAACATCAGCTTGTTCTATGTTCCGATTACCACCTGGGAGCAGCTTCTTTTAGCTCAATTGTGCTTTTCACAGAGGAAAACTTTCTTGAAATATTTTAGTCTGATCCTGCATAACAAGGTTGTTCCAGCCTCGAAACACCAGGCAATTCTTAGGAACAAGGAACATGACATCCCCAGACGATCGTTTCGGATTCCTATGGCCTCATCAGGGAGGTGCAGCCATATCCCTTTAAGCACATTGAGCAAGGAGTCCACGTCTGGTTCCCCCGTCACCCTTAGGGGGACTTTCCCTAGATTCCTGGAACAGCTTATCAGTGTTGCACATCTGATTTTGCCATGTGATGGAATTCCTCTCCCTTTCCGTAATGTGTTCAATGACTTTTAGAGAAAATCAGTAGGACCTTGATTCACTAACAATGCAAAATAAACATTTTCAGATTTTTTTGTTATATATTTTACAGAATCTTTTAATATGAAAAAATTACACTTTCTATCTGGGGAGTTCTTTTAGCGAATCTGTTAGTAAGTCGGTTGTATTATTTAAAAAAAAAAAAAAAATTTTTTAACTCTCTTTGTTACCAAAAGCCATTATTTTTAAAGAACATTTTGATATGATCTCTATATTGCAAATATGTTCTTTGTGAGCCAGAAGCCTTCTAAGTGTGTGGCTAGTGATGGTCTGGTGTTAAGATCCATTTAGTTAAAGGGGCAGTCTACTGTTATAATAAATTGCTTTATTGTGTAAGAGCATTATATTTTTAAACACAATTGCTTTATTGTGCTTAGCTCCAGAAAACTGAATACATATAGTCAGAATTTTTTTCATGTGCTACTTCGGATGAGGAAACATCTGGCGAGCCAATAAGAAGCCAGCATATGTGCATATGCTCCGAACACTCTGCATATCTTCATCGGGTGTTCACTAAACCTACAGCATGTGGCTCACTAACACTTTCAGACAAGAAGGATAATGATTTGCTGAATAAACCTTGAGCATAACGTGCCACAGATGAATCCCGTGGGACCCTGTGTCTATAAAACCGTGTTGTGATGCGTAACATATAAGGCTTGCGAAAGGATGCATGCGTGTAATGTAGTGTTGGGTGTAGTCTTTGCTCTAATAAAGATAAGGGTTGTAATCTAGAGCACTATGGGAGTTTGCCAGCAAAAAGAGAGAATGTGATTAAAGGATATGAAACCAGAAATATTCTTTTGTGATTCAGACAGAGCATAACATTAAAAAAAAGTTTCCATTTTACTTCTATTATCAAATTTGCTTTATTGTCAGGAAATTCTGTGTTGAAGAGATACCTAGGTAGCATCTGCAGTGCTACATGGCCGGAAATAGTGCTCTTGCAAATGGATAACATTCTTGTAAAACTACTGCCATATAGCGCTCCAGAAATGTGCCGTCTCCTAAGCATACGTCCCTGCTTTTCAACAAAAGATACATATAGAATGAAGAAAAATGATAGAAATAAATTAAAAAGTTAAAATGACATGCTCTATCTGAATCCTGAATGAAAAACATTCGGGTTTCATATCCCTTTAACATAACTGAGCATTTTGTTAGTACACTAGTCTATCCCTTTAAAGGGGACACTCAGGTTAAATTAAATTTTCATGATTCAGATACAGCATGTAATTTTAAACAACTTTCCAATTTACTTCCATTAAAAAAAAAATGTGCACAGTCTTTTATATTTATACTTTTTGAGTCACCAGATCCTACTGAGCATGTGCAACCAATTCAAAGACTATATGTATATACATTTGTGATTGGCTAATTGCTATCACATGGTACAAGGGGAGTGGAAATATACATAACTTTGAAATTTGTTATAAAAAAAATCTACTACTCATTTGAAGTTCAGACTAAGTGCTATTGCATTGTCCTTGTTATCTTGCATTTGTTGATTATGCACATCTAATGTGTTGACTGGTCCTTTAAGTCTAATCACACATTGTGCTGCACACTTTTATTTCTGTAGAATGAAGAAGGGAAAATGAGTCCACTGAATGGATAGTGAATTTTACTACTCATTTACAAGAACTCATCTTCATTGGGGTTTAGGTTGTCCCTTTAAGTTTTATATCTGTGCCCTGCAGCTTCTGTGTCAGACTGACCACAAACTTGTGTAAAACTGATTACATTGTTGTGGTGGAGCAAAACATAAAGATCTTTTCCGCTCTGTGAATGAGACAGAAACCATCAATCACTGTATTCTGGGTCCTTGCGTCCTGCGCAGTGATCTGCTTATTGCTCACAGACAATTAGGTATTTGCAAAAATTTTATTTAGACATTGTACTGTGCTGACACAATGACCCCCCCGTCCGTGCCCCTGTTTTTCCCTATGTGTCGTGTTGCAGACCATTATCTGTACCCAGAACCTAGTGTGCAGTAGACCAGGGCTCTTCCAGGCCACATCCAGGCTCACTGGCCCTCCTTGGTGCTGTTGAGGTTACTGGCCTTTTGTGCTGGTGCCTGGAGTGGCTGATGTATGTCACAGTATTATGCTTTAAGTCTACAAAAGCTGACACAAGTTCCTTTGTGACAGACAGCTTTGTTGGCCTTTTCTGAGCAGCGCATGCTGTCAGCTGTCACTCAGTCACTGTCACCGCAGGGAACACACATCCCCGGGCGAGCAAGCCTTCTCGTTCACCTGCTCATTCTATTTTTAGACAGAAAGTAGCAGCTTAGTGTTGTGCCAAGCAGTGGATCTCCTGGAGTTTGCTGCTGAATGTTAGCAGTACGTTGTGCGTCATGGTGAGGTTATAAGGTTGCCTGATGGAAGTATCCCAGGTAGCAAGTACATTATTATTTCTGCATACTGGGCGACCTTCCCTAAGCATGCTGAGTTTGATTTTCTCTTGCAAATACATCTGGATTTACCCCTCTGGGGTTCCGTTGGCAGTTAAGACGTTAAACACATACTGCGATTTACAAGAAGGATGATTTATAAATGTGTTACCTTCACAAATTCATACAAGGGTGATAATTCTAAACATTAAAAATGCCTCTTTTGTTCCCAAAGTAGATGTGTGATATTGCACAGCATAGACTTAAACTTGCCGAAATAAATGGTATGTTTGTGTATATACAAAATGACACAAATTAGTGTGATACCACCTGTTGTGTGTAGCATCACACAGTGCAGTGATAATCTACTCAACACCAAATGCCATTCCCAGCTGGTCACACTATAGTGGCCTCCTGCTGTGTATTATTATTCGGTACCACACTATATACGTCTGATGAACTAAAGCTCTCTGGTCTGGCGAGATTATCTAAGACATCTCATCAGTACTGCAAAGTCATTCACAGAATTTAAGAAAAATTTAGTTTGCAAGCTGTTTATCTCAATATTCGAATGTTAGAACAAATGTTATTGTAGAAATTCGATTTACATAATCGAATGTTGATAAGAACGAATATTCTTAAAAATTCTATTATCGAATGTTATTTACAGTTTTCAAATGTTACTATTGAATTAGAATGTGACATTCAAATTTGAATGTGACATTCAAATTCGAATGTCACAATCAAATTCGAATATTACATTCGAATTATGTCACATTCAAATTCGAATATTACATTTATAAACGGTTGTAGACTAGAAATACTATTTTAAATTTGAATGCTACATTCAAATTCGAATGTGACATTCGAATATTACATTTATACAACACAGTTATAAAACCGTTTTAGACTAGAAATGCTATTTCGAATTTGAATGTTACTTTCGAATTTGAATATTACATTTTTAAATTGAATGTGATATAAAATACATAGCTTAACATTCTATTATTCGAACGAATATTTTTCAAATGTTATTGGAAAATTTGAAAACGAAAATTTAAAACATTTGGCCATCCATAGCTATGGATACGAAGGAGACACACATTTTACAATATAAAAAAAAGGTTTTGTGTGATTTTTCTCCATGCTGACGACGTTTTGATAATTGTGTCCAATCTAAATCAGCACAGAAGAATAGAGAGCTTCACTGGTTTATGGCTGCTGTGTTTGCGCCCCCCGCCTGGCAAATAGCTACAGGCATTACAATATACTAAATTATATACTGACGATGTTGGCGATCTGCTAAAGAACACAAACAATTCCTAGGTACAATTAGCTGAAAAGAGAAGACATGGGCGTACACTTGATGCAGTTGTGTTGCTCTCAGTTCACAGCTTTGTGTACGACAGAATTTGGTTTTTCAATTTTATTTATTTTTTTACCCAACATATCATCCAGACCTGGTGCCATTGTCATATGCAGTACAGCAGCTGCCAACACTGCTCCAAGTATAAATACAAATCTGTGTGTGGAAGGAAGATGGTCAAAACGAGAAAAGCTTTAAAGTATCTTTTGTATAAATGTACATAAATAGTATTAAAGGGACACTGAACCCAAATGTTTTCTTTCCTGATTCAGATAGAGCAGCAATTTTAAGCAACTTTCTAATTTACTCCTAGCATCAAATTCTCCTCATTCTCTTGGTATATTTATTTGAAAAGCAGGGAATGTAAGTTTAGAAGCCGGCCCATTTCTGGTGACCAACCTGGGTTGTTCTTGCTGATTGGTGGATAAATTCACCCACCAATAAACAGGTGTTGTCCAGGGTACTGAACCAACAAATGGCTGGCTCCTTAGCTTAGATGCCTTCTTTTTAAAATAAAGATAGCAAGAGAGCGAAGAAAAATTGATAATAGGAGTCAATTAGAAAGTTTGCTTAAAATTACATTGCTCTGTCTGAATCATGAAAGAAACAATTTGGTTCAGTGTCCCTTTAAGTACAGAACATTCTAGTGCAGCCCTATACATGAGCCAAAGGACAGAAACTCAAACCTGAAAAAAGCGCGCATGCATTTCATTGCGTAATAGAAGATTTTTGCAGTAACTTTATTAGTAAACTGCTTAACACGTATTTCTGTTTCAGGGGCATATGTACATATGCTACAGTGCCTTCTGCTCCATAACGTAGAGACATTTGACACTGGAGTAATATAGTGCGTATTGCACAATACCTGGCACAACCGGCCCTCCTAGCAGTTGCAGTGTTAGGAGTCTGGGTGCAAGGGGCATGAGCAGCATATGAAGGTATGCTCTGAAGCAGTGCAAAATGCTTGTATTCAAAAGTGTAATGCACTCATGCACATTTAGCTTTTACTTTTAAGTTCCTTTAAGGAATTTAAAAATGATTGTGATAGTCACAACATGTATTGCAGTATAAAGGGGCATTGTACAGCAAATCAGACACCTTGTGTTTCTTAGATAAAATCCACCTTAGTCTAGAATTCTGCAAAGTAAATGCACTTTTTAACCAATTTAGGGCTAGATTACAAGTGGAGCGCAAGTTATCGCTCCCCCCCCTAGCTAGACAGAGGCTTTTTTGCGTGCGTCGGGTAGCGTGCGTATTACAAGTTGAAAGTAAAAACCTTTCGCACAAGCGCTAACCCGACAAGCACACAAAGCTAATGTTGAATATCGCAACCGTGTTAACGTATTCCCTATAGACTTAAATGGAGCACAAAAAGCAGGGGGGAGAAACCTTACTCACAAGCAAACCCCATCACATTTACCAAGTGCGCTAAACAAACATGATATATGAATATAATTCTACATAATCATAAATACATATTATATATATATACTATATATATATATATATATATATATATACATTATGCCACAAAAGTGAGTACACCCCTCACAATTTTGTAAATATTTTATTATATCTTTTCATGTGACAACACTGAAGAAATGACACTTTGCTACAATGTAAAGTAGTGAGTGTACAGCCTGTATAACAGTGTAAATTTTGCTGTCCCCTCAAAATAACTCAACACACAGCCATTAATGTCTAAACCGTTGGCAACAAAAGTGAGTACACCCCTAAGTGTAAATGTCCAAATTGGTCTCAAAGTGTCAATATTTTGTGTGGCCACCATTATTTTCAGCACTACCGTAACCCTCTTGGGCATGAAGTTCACCACAGCTTCACAGGTTGCCACTGGAGTCCTCTTCCACTCCTCCATGACGACATCACAGAGTTGGTGGATGTTAGAGACCTTTCGCTCCCCACCTTCCGTTTGAGGATGCCCCACAGATGCTCAATAGGGTTTAGGTCTGGAGACATGCTTGACCCGTCCCATCACCTTTACCCTCAGCTTCTTTAGCAAGGCAGTGGTCGTCTTGGGGGGGGTGTTTGGGGTCGTTATCATGTTGGAATACTGCCCACAGCGGCCCTGTCTCCGAAGGGAGGGGATCATGCTCTGCTTCAGTATGTCACAAGTACATGTTGGCATTCTTGTTCCCTCATATGAACTGTAGCTACCCCAGTGCCGGCAGCACTCATGCAGGCCCAGACCAGGACACTCCCACCACCATGCATGACTGTAGACAAGACACACTTGTCTTTGTACTCCCTCACTGGTTGCCACCACACATGCTTGACACCATCTGAACCAAATAAGTTTATCTACGTCCTCATCAGACCACAGGACATGGTTCCAGTAATCCATGTCCTTAGTCTGTTTTATGGAACAGTTTCATTACAGTATTCTGTCTATACTCTGTTTTTTGCTTTTAGTTTCTATGAATTCAGATCTTACCCCATTTCTCATAAGTGTTAATTGATGTCTCATTCTGCATTAATTAATTAATCATGTAACAGCTTCCTTATAAATGATAAATATGTCCTTAGTTGGTTGAAACTTAAAGCATATGCACATATATGTACGCTTGAATAAATTTGACACATGTTTATGATGTGCAATTCTGAGATTAATTATGTTGTAATATATATTTGCTTGTGAGTGCCATATGGTGGATATTGGTATAGCAATAGTGTTTAGCATGGTACACATAGAGGTAAACATATAGGGGGGTGTCATTAAGCACTATAAGTAAGATTGCTGGTCCTGCATTCCACAAGTCATTGAGAAAGTTACATCTCTGCTGACGAAATGCGTATGACTGATTGGCTGCTAGTTCTCATGGTTTGATGTTGCATAGTTTGGATTACCTGATTGGGGAGCGGAAGTGAGGCTTCCTATTTTCCCTTGCACCGGTTTCAAGTGAACGAGTTCCCGGAGGGACTTCCGGTTTGTGACACAGGGCATGCAGCAGGAAGCGTGCAGCGTAAAGAAACGCCAACAGGTACAGAGAAGATAGTAATGGACGTCTGGAGCGCTTACTATACCAATAGCAGGAATCGTCCTTAGTCTGCTTGTCTTCAGCAAACTGTTTGCAGGCTTTCCTGTGCATCATCTTAGAGGCTTCCTCTGGACGACAGTCATGCAGACCAATTTGATGCAGTGTGCGGCATATGGTCTGAGCACTTAATCCCTTCAACCTCTGCAACAAGCTGACCTTAATCCCTTCAACCTCTGCAACAATGCTGGCTGCACTTATATGTCTATTTTCCCAAAGACAATCTTTGGATATGACGCTGAGCACGTGCACTCAACTTCTTTGGTTGATCACCATGTGAGGATTGTTCTGAGTGGAACCTGTCCCTGTGATACCCGCTGTATGGTCTTGCCCACCGTGCTGCAGCTCAGTATCAGGGTCTTGGCAATCTTCTTATAGACTACGCCATCTTTATGTAGGAGCAACAATTCTTTCTTTTGTAAGGTGTATCCAGTCCACGGGTTCATCCATTACTTGTGGGATATTCTCCTTCCCAACAGGAAGTTGCAAGAGGACACCAACAGCAGAGCTGTCTATATAGCTCCTCCCCTAACTGCCACTCCCAGTCATTCTCTTGCAACTCTCGACAAGATAGGAAGTATCAAGAGATATGTGGTGACTTAGTGTAGTTTTTTACCTTCAATCAAGAGTTTATTATTTTTAACGGTACCGGCGTCGTACTGTTTTACTCGCAGGCAGAAAATTAGAAGAAGAATCTGCCTTGAGGGTATGATGTCTTAGCGGTTGTAAACTAAGGTCCATTGCTGTTCTCACACATAACTGAAGAGTATGGGAAAGACCTTCAGTTGTGGAACGGTTGCAGATTACCTGCCTTGAGGTATGTTTTCAGTATATTTTATTTCTAGAGGAGAGAAGATCTAGAAATTGCTGACAGAGCCTTGTATAATTGAGTTAAGCCTGATGCAGTGATTTAACAAGCGACTGGGATCATGCTTACAAAAAAGGGTAATATTCTTGTTTAATTCTCATATTTTCTTTAGTGACAAAATCGTTACATGTTATATAGAGAAGAACGGTTTTTCTCTGATGGTGATAAATCGTTTTTTGGGGCCTAGGTTTCCACATGGCTAGTCAGATTCTCCTAGGAGTATTTTTCTAAGGCCATCTGACATCGAGTGGCATGGTGGGAGGGGGCCCTATTTTTCCGCGCCTCTAGATGCGCAGTTTTCTTATTCAGGACTGAGACATCCTAGCGTCCCTAAAGTGTCCTCTGGCATCTGAGGACCACTATAGAGGCTTATTTCTTCCCTTAATCGTATTTGAGGGCAGGTAGGAGCCACAGCAGAGCTGTGGCAAGGTGTTTAACTGTTATTAATAACGTTTTTTAATGTTTTTTAATGTTTTTCAAATCCTGTTTGGGGCCTAATGGGTTATCATCCATTTGCAAGTGGGTGCACATGCTGCGTTAGTCCCTTATACACACTGGTCAAGATTTCGAAGAGTTTACTACTTTTAAAACACTGTTTTGCAGGTTTATGTGATAGTTTTTTTCTCTTCAAGGCACAGTACCGTTTGTGGTTTAATTGCTGTTTCACATTTATAAAGTGTTTTCCAAGCTTGCTGGGTCTCATTACTAGTCTGTTAAACATGTCTGACATAGAGGAAACTCCTTGTTCAATATGTTTAGAAGCCATTGTGGAAACCCCCCTCTTAGAATGTGTACCAAATGTACTGAAATTTCTATAAATTATAAAGGACCATATTATGGCATTTAAAGATTATCACCAGAGGGTTTCTCAGACTGACAAAAGGGAGGGTTATTGCCATCTAGCTCTCCCCACGTGTCAGAACCTATAACTCCTGCTCAAGTGACGCCAAGTACATCTAGCGCGGTCCAATGCGTTTACCTTACAAGACATGGCGGAGTTATGACTAATTAACCCTCACAGAGGTATTGTCCAAACTGCCAGGGTTACAGGGAAAGCGAGGACAGGCTCTGGGGCTAGAACAAATACAGAGCTTTCTGATGCTTTAGTAGCTATGTCCGATATACCCTCACAATGCTCCGAAGCCGTGGCAAGGGTGTTGCTATCTGAGGGTGAGTTTTCAGATTCAGGGAAGACGTTACTTCAGTCCGATTCTGAAATGACCAGCCTTAAATTTAAGCTTGAACGCCTCCGCTTATTGCTCAGGGAGGTTTTTAGGCGACTCTGGATGACTGTGACCCCATTGTATTTCCAGAGAAATTGTGTAAAATGGACAAATACTTTGCAGTGCCTGTTTACAACTGGATGGTCTTTTCCAGTCCCTAAGAGGTTTTCGGGAAATTATAACTAAGGAATGGGATAGACCAGGTGTTCCATTCTCTCCCCCCTCCTGCTTTTAAAAAAGATGTTTCCCATAGATGTCGCTATATACGGGACTCGTGGCAGACAGTCCCTAAGGTGGGAGGGTGCTGTTCTACCCTAGCTAAGGTGGTACAACTATCCCCGTCGAGGACAGTTGTGCTTTCTTAGATCCTATGGATAAAAAATTGGAGGATCTCCTTAAGAAAATTTTTTCTTCCATCAAGGTTTTATTCTCCAGCCTCTTGCATGCATTGCCCCAGTTTACTGCTGCAGAGCGGCTTTTTGGGTTCGAATCTCTTGAGGAGGCTCTACAGGGTGGAGACCCCGTTAGATGATATTTTAGACAGGATTAAAGCTCTCAAGTTAGCTATTCTTTATTTCTGACGCTGGGTTTTTTCATCTAACAAACTAACGGCTAAGAATTCTGGTTTTGCCATCTGGCGCGCAGAGCGCTATGGCTTAAGTCCTGGTCAGCAGACGTTACTTCAAAGTCTAAGCTTCTTAACATCCCCTTCAAAGGACAGACCCTTTCTTCTGTTATGTGTGATCAGTCCACGGGTCATCATTACTTCTGGGAATATAACTCCTCCCCAACAGGAAATGCAAGAGGATTCACCCAGCAGAGCTGCATATAGCTCCTCCCCTCTACGTCAGTCCCAGTCATTCTCTTGCACCCAACGACTAGATAGGATGTGTGGAGAGGACTATGGTGATTATACTTAGTTTTTATGACTTCAATCAAAAGTTTGTTATTTTACAATAGCACCGGAGCGTGTTATTACTTCTCTGGCAGAGTTTGAGGAAGAATCTGCCAGAGTTTTTACTATGATTTTAACCGGAGTAGTTAAGATCATATTGCTGTTCTCGGCCATCTGAGGGAGGTAAAAGCTTCAGATCAGGGGACAGCGGGCAGATGAATCTGCATTGAGGTATGTAGCAGTTTTTATTTTCTGAATGGAATTGATGAGAAAATCCTGCCATACCGGTATAATGACATGTATGTATACACTTCAGTAGTCTGGGGGATGGTATTTCACCGGAACTACTCTGTTAAAAGTCACTAATCCTTTTAATAAGTATTTATCATGTTAAACGTTTTTGCTGGAATGTAGAACGTTTACATTTCTGAGGTACTGAGTGAATAAATATTTGGGCATTATTTTCCACTTGGCAGTTGTTTGGTTTTAATTGTGACAGTTTCGTTTCTCTTCACTGCTGTGTGTGAGGGGGAGGGGCCGTTTTTGGCGCTCTTTGCTACGCATCAAAAAATTCCAGTCAGTTACTCTTATATTTCCTGCATGATCCGGTTCATCTCTGACAGATCTCAGGGGTCTTCAAACTTCTTTGGAGGGAGGTAGATTCTCTCAGCAGAGCTGTGAGAATTTTATATTGACTGTGAATAAAAACGTTGCTCTGTAATTTTTATGTCAAATTTAATTATTGTTATTTTTCTAATGGGAACAAACCTTTGCTAAAAGTTGTGTTGTTTTAAAGTTTGATGCTATAACTGTTTTTCAGTTCATTATTTCAACTGTCATTTAATCGTTTAGTACCTCTTTGAGGCACAGTACGTTTTTGCTAAAAAAGATTATAACCAAGTTGCAAGTTTATTGCTAGTGTGTTAAACATGTCTGACTCAGAGGAAGATATCTGTGTCATTTGTTCCAATGCCAAGGTGGAGCCCAATAGAAATTTATGTACTAACTGTATTGATGCTACTTTAAATAAAAGTCAATCTGTACAATTTGAACAAATTTCACCAAACAGCGAGGGGAGAGTTATGCCGACTAACTCGCCTCACGCGGCAGTACCTGCATCTCCCGCCCGGGAGGTGCGTGATATTATGGCGCCTAGTACATCTGGGCGGCCATTACAGATAACATTACAAGATATGGCTACTGTTATGACTGAAGTTTTGTCTAAATTACCAGAACTAAGAGGCAAGCGTGATCACTCTGGGGTGAGAACAGAGTGCGCTGACAATACTAGGGCCATGTCTGATACTGCGTCACAGCTTGCAGAGCATGAGGACGGAGAGCTTCATTCTGTAGGTGACGGTTCTGATCCAAACAGATTGGATTCAGATATTTCAAATTTTAAATTTAAATTGGAGAACCTCCGTGTATTACTAGGGGAGGTCTTAGCAGCTCTCAATGATTGTAACACCGTTGCAATACCAGAGAAACTGTGTAGGTTGGATAAATACTTTGCGGTACCGGCGAGTACTGACGTTTTTCCTATACCTAAGAGACTAACTGAAATTGTTACTAAGGAGTGGGATAGACCCGGTGTGCCGTTCTCACCCCCTCCAATATTTAGAAAGATGTTTCCAATAGACACCACCACTCGGGACTTATGGCAAACGGTCCCTAAGGTGGAGGGAGCAGTTTCTACTTTAGCTAAGCGTACCACTATCCCGGTGGAGGATAGCTGTGCTTTTTCAGATCCAATGGATAAAAAATTAGAGGGTTACCTTAAGAAAATGTTTGTTCAACAAGGTTTTATATTGCAACCCCTTGCATGTATCGCGCCGATTACGGCTGCGGCAGCATTTTGGATTGAGTCTCTGGAAGAGAACCTTAGTTCATCTACGCTAGACGACATTACGGACAGGCTTAGAGTCCTTAAACTAGCTAATTCATTCATTTCGGAGGCCGTAGTACATTTAACCAAACTTACGGCTAAGAACTCAGGATTCGCCATACAGGCACGTAGGGCGCTGTGGCTAAAATCCTGGTCAGCTGATGTTACTTCTAAGTCCAAATTACTTAATATACCTTTCAAGGGGCAGTCTTTATTTGGGCCCGGTTTGAAAGAAATTATCGCTGACATTACAGGAGGTAAGGGCCACGCCCTACCTCAAGACAAAGCCAAAGCTAAGGCTAGACAGTCTAATTTTCGTCCCTTTCGGAATTTCAAAACAGGAGCAGCATCAACCTCCACTGCACCAAAACAGGAGGGAGCTGTTGCTCGTTACAGGCAAGGCTGGAAGCCTAACCAGTCCTGGAACAAGAGCAAGCAGGCCAGGAAACCTGCTGCTGCCCCAAAGACAGCATGAACCGAGAGCCCCCGATCCGGGACCGGATCTAGTGGGGGGCAGACTTTCTCTCTTCGCCCAGGCCTGGGCAAGAGATGTTCAGGATCCCTGGGCGCTAGAGATCATATCTCAGGGATACCTTCTAGACTTCAAATTATCTCCCCCAAGAGGGAGATTTCATCTGTCAAGGTTGTCAACAAACCAGATAAAGAAAGAAGCGTTTCTACGCTGTGTACAAGATCTGTTATTAATGGGAGTGATCCATCCGGTTCCGCGGTCGGAACAAGGACAAGGGTTCTACTCAAACCTGTTTGTGGTTCCCAAAAAAGAGGGAACTTTCAGGCCAATCTTAGATTTAAAGATTCTAAACAAATTCCTAAGAGTTCCATCGTTCAAAATGGAAACTATTCGGACAATCTTACCCATGATCCAAAAGGGTCAGTACATGACCACAGTGGATTTAAAAGATGCTTACCTTCACATACCGATTCACAAAGATCATCACCGGTATCTAAGGTTTGCCTTCTTAGACAGGCACTACCAGTTTGTAGCTCTTCCATTCGGATTGGCTACGGCTCCAAGAATCTTCACAAAGGTTCTGGGTGCCCTTCTGGCGGTACTAAGACCGCGAGGGATTTCGGTAGCTCCGTACCTAGACGACATTCTAATACAAGCTTCAAGCTTTCAAACTGCCAAGTCTCATACAGAGTTAGTTCTGGCATTTCTAAGGTCGCATGGATGGAAAGTGAACGAAAAGAAGAGTTCTCTTTTTCCTCTCACAAGAGTTCCATTCTTGGGGACTCTTATAGATTCTGTAGAAATGAAGATTTACCTGACAGAAGACAGGTTAACAAAGCTTCAAAATGCATGCCGTGTCCTTCATTCCATTCAACACCCGTCAGTAGCTCAATGCATGGAGGTGATCGGCTTAATGGTAGCGGCAATGGACATAGTACCTTTTGCACGCCTACACCTCAGACCGCTGCAATTGTGCATGCTAAGTCAGTGGAATGGGGATTACTCAGATTTGTCCCCTACTCTGAATCTGAATCAAGAGACCAGAAATTCTCTTCTATGGTGGCTTTATCGGCCACACCTGTCCAGGGGGATGCCATTCAGCAGGCCAGACTGGACAATTGTAACAACAGACGCCAGCCTACTAGGTTGGGGCGCTGTCTGGAATTCTCTGAAGGCTCAGGGACTATGGAATCAGGAGGAGAGTCTCCTTCCAATAAACATCCTGGAATTGAGAGCAGTTCTCAATGCCCTTCTGGCTTGGCCCCAATTAACAACTCGGGGGTTCATCAGGTTTCAGTCGGACAACATCACGACTGTAGCTTACATCAACCATCAGGGAGGGACAAGAAGCTCCCTAGCAATGATGGAAGTATCAAAGATAATTCGCTGGGCAGAGTCTCACTCTTGCCACCTGTCAGCAATCCACATCCCGGGAGTGGAGAACTGGGAGGCGGATTTCTTGAGTCGCCAGACTTTTCATCCGGGGGAGTGGGAACTTCATCCGGAGGTCTTTGCCCAAATACTTCGACGTTGGGGCAAACCAGAGATAGATCTCATGGCGTCTCGCCAGAACGCCAAACTTCCTCTCTACGGGTCCAGATCCAGGGATCCGGGAGCGGTTCTGATAGATGCTTTGACAGCACCTTGGAACTTCGGGATGGCTTATGTGTTTCCACCCTTCCCGCTGCTTCCTCGATTGATTGCCAAAATCAAACAGGAGAGAGCATCAGTGATTCTAATAGCGCCTGCATGGCCACGCAGGACTTGGTATGCAGATCTAGTGGACATGTCATCCTGTCCGCCTTGGTCTCTACCTCTAAGACAGGACCTTCTGATACAGGGTCCATTCAAACATCAAAATCTAACTTCTCTGAAGCTGACTGCTTGGAAATTGAACGCTTGATTTTATCAAAACGTGGTTTTTCTGAGTCGGTTATTGATACCCTGATACAGGCTAGGAAGCCTGTTACCAGAAGGATTTACCATAAAATATGGCGTAAATACCTATACTGGTGCGAATCCAAAGGTTACTCCTGGAGTAAGGTTAGGATCGCTAGGATATTGTCCTTTCTACAAGAAGGTTTAGAAAAGGGTTTATCAGCTAGTTCATTAAAGGGACAGATTTCAGCTCTGTCCATCTTGTTACACAGGCGTCTGTCAGAAAATCCAGACGTCCAGGCCTTTTGTCAGGCTTTAGCTAGGATCAAGCCTGTGTTTAAAGCTGTTGCTCCGCCATGGAGTTTAAACTTAGTTCTTAACGTTTTACAGGGTGTTCCGTTTGAACCCCTTCATTCCATTGATATAAAATTGTTATCTTGGAAAGTTCTGTTTTTAATGGCTATTTCCTCGGCTCGAAGAGTCTCTGAGTTATCAGCCTTACATTGTGATTCTCCTTATCTGATTTTTCACTCAGACAAGGTAGTTCTGCGTACTAAACCTGGGTTCTTACCTAAGGTAGTCACTAACAGGAATATCAATCAAGAGATTGTTGTTCCATCCTTGTGTCCAAATCCTTCTTCAAAGAAGGAACGTCTTCTACACAATCTGGATGTAGTTCGTGCCCTCAAGTTCTACTTGCAGGCAACTAAAGATTTTCGCCAAACTTCTTCCCTGTTTGTCGTTTATTCTGGACAGAGGAGAGGTCAAAAAGCTTCTGCTACCTCTCTCTCTTTTTGGCTTCGTAGCATAATACGTTTAGCCTATGAGACTGCTGGACAGCAGCCTCCTGAAAGAATTACAGCTCACTCCACTAGAGCTGTGGCTTCCACTTGGGCCTTTAAGAATGAGGCCTCTGTTGAACAGATTTGCAAGGCTGCAACTTGGTCTTCGCTTCATACTTTTTCCAAATTTTACAAATTTGACACTTTTGCTTCTTCGGAGGCTATTTTTGGGAGAAAGGTTCTTCAGGCAGTGGTTCCTTCTGTATAATGAGCCTGCCTATCCCTCCCGTCATCCGTGTACTTTTGCTTTGGTATTGGTATCCCAGAAGTAATGATGACCCGTGGACTGATCACACATAACAGAAGAAAACATAATTTATGCTTACCTGATAAATTCCTTTCTTCTGTTGTGTGATCAGTCCACGGCCCGCCCTGTTTTAAGGCAGGTAAATATCTTTTAAATTATACTCCAGTCACCACTTCACCCTTGGTTACTCCTTTCTCGTTGATTCTTGGTCGAATGACTGGGACTGACGTAGAGGGGAGGAGCTATATGCAGCTCTGCTGGGTGAATCCTCTTGCATTTCCTGTTGGGGAGGAGTTATATTCCCAGAAGTAATGATGACCCGTGGACTGATCACACAACAGAAGAAAGGAATTTATCAGGTAAGCATAAATTATGTTTTTCGGGCCGGGCCTGAAGGAGATCATTTCTGATATTACTGGAGGAAAAGGTCACGCCCTTCCTCAGGATAGGTCCAATAAATTAAGGACCAAACAGAATAATTTTCGTTCATTTCGAAACTTCAAAAGTGGCGCAGCTTCAGCTTCCTCTAATGCAAAACAAGAGGGAAATTTTGCCCAGTCCAAACCATTCTGGAGACCGAACCAGGTTTGGAACAAGGGGAAGCAGGCCAAAAAACCTGCTGACACCTCTAAGACAGCATGAAGGAGTAGCCCCCGATCCGGGACCGGATCTAGTAGGGGGCAGACTTTCTCTCTTCGCCCAGTCTTGGGCAAGAGATGTCCAGGATCCCTGGGCATTAGAGATTGTTTCCCAGGGATATCTTCTGGACTTTAAAGCTTCATCTCAAAAGGGGAGATTTCATCTCTCACCATTATCTGTAAACCAGATAAAGAGAGAGGCATTCTTACGTGGTGTTCAAGACCTACTGATTATGGGAGTGATCCACCCAGTTCCAAGGGAGGAACAATGGCAGGGCTTCTATTCAGATCTGTTTATAGTTCCCAAAAAAGAGGGAACTTTCAGACCAATTTTGGATCTCAAGATCCTAAACAAATTTCTCAGGGTCCCATCCTTCAAGATGGAGACTATCCGAACCATCCTCCCTATGATCCAGGAGGGTCAATATATGACTACAGTGGACTTAAAGGATGCTTATCTCCACATTCCGATTCACAGAAATCATCATCAGTTCCTCAGGTTCGCCTTCTTAGACAGGCATTACCAGTTGGTGGCTCTTCCCTTCGAGTTAGCCACGGCACCAAGAATCTTTACGAAGGTTCTAGGGTCCCTACTGGCGGTTCTAAGGCCACGGGGCATAGCGGTGGCTCCTTACCTAGACGACATTCTGATACAGGCGTCGACTTTTCAAATTGCCAAGTTCCATACGGACATTGTTCTGGCCTTTCTGAGGTCTCACGGGTGGAAGGTGAATGAAGAAAAGAGTTCTCTCTCCCCTCTCACAAGAGTTTCCTTCCTAGGAACACTGATATATTCAGTAGAAATGAAAATTTTTCTGACAGAGGTCAGGTTATCAAAGCTTCTAACTTCCTGCCGTGCTCTTCATTCCACTTCTCGGCCATAAGTGGCTCAGTGTATGGAAGTAATCGGCCTAATGATAGCGGCAATGGACATAGTTCCATTTGCCCGCCTACATCTCAGACCACTGCAACTTTGCATGCTCAATCAGTGGAATGGGGACTACACAGATTTGTCCCCTCTGCTAAATCTGGATCAAGACACCAGGGATTCTCTTCTCTGGTGGTTATCTCGGGTCCATCTGTCCAGGGGAATGAGTTTCCGCAGGCCAGAGTGGACTATAGTGACGACAGATGCCAGCCTTCTGGGCTGGGGCGCAGTCTGGAACTCCCTGAAGGCTCACGGTTCGTGGACTCAGGAGGAAGCCCTCCTTCCGATAAACATTCTGGAACTGAGAGCGATATTCAATGCTCTTCAGGCTTGGCCTCAACTAGTTGCGGTCAGGTTCATCAGATTTCAGTTGGACAATATCACGACTGTAGCCTATATCAACCATCAGGGGGGAACAAGAAGCCCCCTGGCAATGTTGGAGGTTTCAAAGATAATTCTATGGGCAGAGATTCACTCTTGCCATCTCTCAGCTATCCATATCCCAGGAGTAGAGAACTGGGAGGCGGATTTTCTAAGTCGGCAGACTTTTCATCCAGTGAGTGGGAGCTCCATCCGGAGGTATTTGCCCAGCTGATTCAACTATGGCGCAAACCAGAACTGGATCTGATGGCGTCTCGTCAGAACGCCAAGCTTCCTTGTTACGGGTCCAGGTCAAGGTATCCCCAGGTAGCGCTGATAGATGCTCTAGCAGTGCCCTGGTCCTTAAGCCTGGCTTATGTGTTCCCACCATTTCCTCTCCTCCCTCGTCTGATTGCCAAGATCAAGCAGGAGACAGCTTCTGTGATTTTGATAGCACCTGCGTGGCCACGCAGGACTTGGTATGCAGATCTGGTGGACATGTCATCCCTTCTACCATGGACTCTGCCGCTGAGGCAGGACCTTCTACTCCAAGGTCCATTCAAACATCCAAATCTAATTTCTCTGCGGCTGACTGCTTGGAGATTGAACGCTTGATTTTATCAAAACGTGGTTTCTCCGAGACGGTCATTGATGCCTTAATTCAGGCTCGAAAGCCTGTCACCAGGAAAATCTATCATAAGATATGGTGTAAATATCTTCATTGGTGTGAATCCAAGGGTTACTCATGGAGTAAAGTCAGGATTCCTAGGATATTATCCTTTCTCCAAGAAGGATTGGAGAAGGGATTGTCAGCTAGTTCCTTAAAGGGACAGATTTCTGCTCTGTCTATTCTTCTGCACAAGCGTCTGGCAGATGTTCCAGACGTTCAGGCGTTTTGTCAGGCTTTAGTTAGAATCAAGCCTGTGTTTAAACCTGTTGCTCCGCCATGGAGTTTAAATTTAGTTCTTAAAGTTCTTCAAGGGGTTCCGTTTGAACCTCTGCATTCCATAGATATCAAGCTTTTATCTTGGAAAGTTCTGTTTTTGGTAGCTATCTCTTCGGCTCGTAGAGTTTCAGAGTTATCTGCCTTACAGTGTGATTCCCCTTATCTGATATTCCATACAGATAAGGTAGTTTTGCGTACCAAACCTGGGTTTCATCCTAAGGTGGTATCTAATAAGAATATCAATCAGGAGATTGTTGTTTCCGTCACTGTGTCCTAATCCTTCTTCAAAGAAGGAACGTCTATTACACAATCTTGACGTGGTTCGTGCTTTAAAGTTTTATTTACAAGCTACTAAGGATTTTCGTCAAACATCTGCATTGTTTTTTGTCTACTCTGAACAGAGGAGACACCTAAAGGCTTCGGCATCTTCTCTTTCCTTTTGGCTGAGAAGCATAATCCGTTTAGCTTATGAGACTGCTGGCCGGCAGCCTCCTGAAAGAATTACAGCTCATTCCACTAGAGCGGTAGCTTCCACATGGGCTTTTAAAAATGAGACCTCTGTTGAACAGATTTTTAAGGCGGCGACTTGGTCTTCGCTTCATACTTTTCTAAATTCTATAAATTCTATACTTTTGCTTCCTCGGAGGCTATTTTTGGGAGAAAGGTCTTGCAGGCAGTGGTGCCTTCCGTTTATGTTCCTGTCTTGTCCCTCCCTTCATCCGTGTCCTAAAGCTTTGGTATTGGTATCCCACAAGTAATGGATGAACCCGTGGACTGGATACATCTTACAAGAGAAAACAAAATTTATGCTTACCTGATAAATTTCTTTCTCTTGTGGTGTATCCAGTCCATGGCCCGCCCTGTCACTTTAAGGCAGGTGTTTTTTATTTTTAAACTACAGTCACCACTGCACCCTATAGTTTCTCCTTTTTTCTTGCTTGTCTTCGGTCGAATGACTGGGAGTGGCAGTTAGGGGAGGAGCTATATAGACAGCTCTGCTGTTGGTGTCCTCTTGCAACTTCCTGTTGGGAAGGAGAATATCCCACAAGTAATGGATGAACCCGTGGACTGGATACACCACAAGAGAAAGAAATTTATCAGGTAAGCATAAATTTAGTTTTTTTTAAGATCCTCAGAGAGTTCTTTGCCATGAGGTGCCATGTTGAACTTCCAGTGACTTGTATGAGAGAGTGTGAGAGCGATAACACCAAATTTAACACACCTGCTCCCCATTCACACCTGAGACCTTGTAACACTAACAAATCACATGACACCGGGAGGGAAAATGGTTCATTGGGCCCAGTCTGGACATTTCCACTTAGGGGTGTACTCACTTTTGTTGCCAACGGTTTAGACATTAATGCCTTTGTGTTAAGTGTTTTTGAGGGAAAATTTACACTGTTATAGAGGCTGTACACTCACTACTTTACATTGTAGCAAAGTGTTATTTCTTCAGTGTTGTCACATGAAAAGATATAATAAAATATTTATAAAAATATGAGGGGTGTACTTACTTTTGTGAGATACTTTGTGTATATATATATATATATATATATATATATATATATATATATATATATATTTAGGGGCTGATTTATCATCGGTCTGTCCGCCATGATCCGCTCAGTGGATAATGTCTGACAGACATCGATGAATGCCGACAGCATATGCTGTCGGCATTTCTAATTGCACAAGCAGTTCTTTTGAACTGCTTGTGCAATGCCGCTGCAGATTCGCGGCCAATCGGCCACTAGCTGGGGCTGTCAATCAGCCCGATCGTATAGGATCAGGCGAATTGATGTCCGCAGCCTCAGAACAGGCAGACCAGTTATGGAGCAGCGGTCTTAAGACAGCTGCTTCATAACTGCTGTTTCCAATGAGCCTGAAGGCTCGCGCGGAAACAGGGGCATCAAGCTCCATTCAGAACTTGATAATTCGGCCCCATTATGTTTTTTGTAGAATATATATAATTTTTAAAATACTTGAAAAATTCTCCCCTATGTGAAGAACATTGGTATGTGAAATATTTACAGTACATACACAGTTAATCACAAATATGAATATTGCATAAATATGATTTTACATGTTTTCAGCTACATGACTGCAAACGGCTCTGATTTACTATATATATATGACTATATATGTATACATTAGTATTTATGTGTTTATATGTGTATAAACTGTATGTCTGTAAATACACATATAAATATAAGTTCACATATATAGACACACACATCTTTAGACATGTATATGTATGGATCTCTATGTTAAAGCCCTTTGCCTTTTTTTCACCTGAGACCTCATATCTTACAGCCCTTATAACTTTTTAATGTAATATATTTTTAAAAATATTTTTTATTAGACAGTGTTATTATGAGCGTAACTGTACTTGTAAATGTAATTTGTGTTTTGTGCAACTTTTTTGTTGAGTATAACAGTTAACCAGAGCTCTGAAGATGCTCTACCCCAAAACACGTTATATTCAATTATGCTCAAGCGAACACGTTTACGTTCAACTTGTAACCCGCGATAAACCCCTTATCATTTGCACCACTTGTAATCTAGCTTTTATTGTTGTGAAAGACATAAAATTATAATACTGGTGTAATTTAGTGCGATTGGAGACGCTGAATTGTACCTTTGGCTTACTGCGCACATGGGCCCTATTTAGGAGCATCAGCATCACTGATATGAGACAATGAGAACGAGCAAATCTCACTACTTGCAGCTGTAACCTTTTGTTCTTTATTTGTTACAGAACTTGGAGATTTACAAAATGACGGCAGAGCAGTTTCACACAGCAGCCACCAACGCCGAGTTTCGTGTAAAGTAAGTAGATTCTGTCTGTTGTTGAATTATACTTTTATTTACCCACTGAGCAAGTACATTTTACACGGGTTGTAATCACCTAATATATATTTATTTATATTCTTATCTGCTGAGAGGGAAGCATTGTATAGAAATAATTTCTTATGATGTTCCCGTATGTATTAATATTAGTAAGTAAAGCCTGGATCTCGTATATTGCTATTGCATTTAAATTTGGGATCCTCATTGTTGTGGCACGAATAATAATCACAGCCAGGTCTATACAAGCGACATCATCATTTTACAGTAAATAAACATGAGGTTAGTTAAAGGACCAGTCAACACTGTAGATTTGCATAATCAACAAATGCAAGATAACAAGACAATGCAATAGCACTTAGTCTGAACTTCAAATGAGTAGTAGATTTTTTTCTGACAATTTTAAAAGTTATGTCTCTTTCCACTCCCCCTGTACCATGTGACAGCCAACAGCCAATCACAATTGCATACACATATATACATATAAAAAGACTGTGCACAAGGCTCAAGGTACGAGCTGAACTATCGCAGATCTTGCATGGTGCATTTGCCCCATGGCTAAGATATGCGCAATTGCAGCACTTCCTCCAGACAGCATACTATAGGCCGGACCTACTGAGACAGCCAACCCCGTTTTAGCAAATCTGCCTGACGGGCAGGATCACTAAAGGATCACTATCACTGGCGAAAACCATACTCCAAAACGCCCAGACACCTACGCTTCCTAAATATACGGACAGATGGCACCAGGAGTTGAACACGACTCTGGATGCTAAACAATGGCTACACATTTTCCAAAATACACGCACTTCATCCACTTCCCCCAAAATTATAGAGCTTAATTATAAAGTCCTCGTGCGCTGGTACTTAACTCCAAACAGACTAAACAATATCTATCCTACCTCTTCATCTTTCTGCTGGAGGGGGTGTGATGGGCGGGGCACCATGTTACATATGTGGTGGTCTTGCCCAAAACTGGTCCCCTTCTGGCATAGCATTGAAGCCACTCTGAGGAAGCTGGCTGAGCCAGATTTTTCATTAACCCCACAAATAGTCCTCTTAAATGAGACCCCTCCATTACAATGTAAAATTAGGAGAACGCTAATACAAATAGGACTAAACTGCGCAAAAGCCCTTGTTGCCCTACATTGGAAATCCTCCATCACCCCATCTCTAGAAACTTGGCTAAAAAAAACAGATGAGATGCTCTCTTGCGAGGAATATGGCTATTATAAAAGAAATAAGTCTGCATTCTATGCAGATTTGAGATTCTACTGGGACACCATTTCACTCACACATGCATAGTAAAGCTATTGCCAGATGCAGAAATAAATAAGAAGACACTGATAATGACATAGCATTTGCATCCAACCGAGGCTATAAAAGGTCTCTCCCTCGTCTCCCCCCTCCTTCTTCTTTCCCCTCCTTACTTTCTTACTTTTCTTCTCTTTTCAGTTTTATACTATGTGTTTAGGTTTAAGTTTGTCTATTTGAATCTATTTGTTTGTGAAATTGTTGCAATCAGAACTCCTATGCCACCTACTAAGAGCCATGAAGAGGTAAAACCGCAACCTCCTGGGGTTAGCACAGAAAAACCAAAGACTGCTTAAAGCATATGGCTCCCCTAGGGGACATGAATTTGTACACTACTACATATTAGTTTTTTAAAACTCTTAAAACTTTGATGTTAGAAGTACTGCCTAAGATGTGTATGCCTCATATATGCTTTATCAAGCCGGTATAGATGTGCTCCAATGTCTTTGTTTTTGTTTATGTTAAGATGTTACTATCTTTTCTATAAATCAATAAAAAATATTTATAAAAAAAAAAAAAAAAAGACTGTGCACATTTTGTTAATGGAAGTAAATTGGAAAGTTGTTTAAAATAGCTGCTCTATCTGAATCATGAAAGTTTAATTGTGATTGAGTGTCCCTTTAAGGGGACAGTAAAGTCATAATTAGACAGTCATGAGTCAGACAGAACATACAATTTTAAACAATTTTCCAGTTTACTTCTATTTAATATGCTTCCTTCTTTTGTTATCCTTTGCTGAAAGGTTTATCTAGGTAAGCTCAGGAGCAGCAAAGAACCTAGGTTCTAGCTGCTGATTGGTAGCTGCATATTTTTTATATACCAATTGTCATTGGTCCACCCATGTGTTCAGTTTGAAGCCAGTAGTGCATTGCTGCTCCTTCAACAAATGATACCAAGAGAATGAAGCAAATTTGATAATAGACGTAAACTGGAAAGTTGTTTAAAATTGTATGTTCTACCCAAATCATTAAAGAAAAACATTGGGTTTCATGTCCCTTTAAGGAAAATAAAACAGTGCTTAATTGCTGATATATGATGGCACGTGGAGCACGTATTTCACGTGTGTCTTACTGTCCGTAGTCATCAGACTGAGTTTTAACCATCCTGCTACTGTGCAATAGATTTCCAGAACTCTGGTTAGATTGTGAATTCTAACATAAAACGTCTCTTATCACTGTTAAGTTGTGCACCACAATGTGTTTAGATGAGTAAGGATTTGCGCAATCTTGTCACCCCGTACCCCGTTTTAATTCATTCAGCGCCCTCATGCCAGTAGTGTGCGGCAAGGTAAGTGCACTGCAGCGCCTTTCAGGTGTTATATAGAGGCCCATAAGGGCAGAACTTTTTTTACTTTCTGCAATGGGATTTTTTTTAGTGAAAAGTTTTCTGCAGCTCATTTTGAAATGAAATACAATTTTATATTAGGTAATTACACTAAAGCACCAGCTCAACTACAATGTGGGGGATAAAAGCAATATTTTAACATTTTATAATATATTGCAGCAGTTAAAAATTCTATTGCAAATTAGATGCATAGGGGCGAAAACTATTTTGTTAAGTTTTTTAAATGTCTCTTGAATAAATTTATTTTTCTTTGCTCATTGGTCTAGCATCACATAATTATAAGATAAAAATGTAGTAATTATAAAGGTGCATTGCTCACAAGAATGTCTTGCGTTTAGGAATTTCAGCATTACAGACTGGAAAAAACTATGGGCCAGGGCTTAAAGAATCCCAGAGCGATAGTCAGCAATCAATGTGCTGCCTCTTTGCAACAGACACTTCTTTGTATTTGACTGTTCTCTACAAACAGCGCTATGCTTTGGCTGCACTGGTTTAATGAAAACATACACAGTGCAGCCAGAGAACAGCACTAAAGAGAACACGTGGAGCAGCGCTGCAAAGCGAAATCGCTGCATAATTCTTGTTCTTTCTGCATTTCCTTTAATGACATCTCACATCACAGCTCTGTCTTGAAGCATAGAGGAGCTAGTTTAAAGAAAGCACCAGCTGATAATGTGGTCAGTCACAGTAAAATGATCTATCTATAAAATTTGCCATAGACTTTAGTGGTACATTTGTAAAAAAAAAAAAAAATCCTTGGCTCAGCCTTTATATATCATTGTGGTTGACGCCAATGTTAGAGAACAGCTGTTTTACACGCTACGTACAGCTGAAACAATCAGAATGAAAAACGGCCTTTATAGTTATTATCGGGACTTGACCAGGATCATGTCGTATCCAGAAACCAAAAGCAATAATGCAACTTCTAATTAATAGTGTGATTATGAGCACAACTGCTATACAAAGAAACCCTCATCTGTTTCCTGAGTTACATATTTGGTACCATTCAAGTGATGTGAACATATAGTGATTCCTGTATTGTTACTGTAGGTGGTGCAGATGTATAGCAGATAAGGAATATGTTTATTTATAGCCAGTAGTGTACTGTAAGCTGTAATAAGCCATAATGGGTTTTTTTCACAGGTGACCAGGCCGGCATTACAGCCATAGAGAAGCTGTGCGGTTCGCGCTATTGAAGACAGTTGCTGCATGCTCTGTCTAGGTTCACATGCGCTATCTCTTCTAGACCTCCCCCTTTATAGAACAGGCATCTCTGTCTTCAGTAGCACGGCAGCTTCTCAGTGGCTCTACTAACTAAACACACTGCATGGGTGGGCAGCTGACTATTGCTGATTACAGTATACTGCCGGCAGGTGAAACACTAGGTCCTGTTTGCAGACTTACTATGTTATCATCCAATGCTGTCATTGGTATATGTTTACTATCACTTAAAGGGACATTAAACTACTGGGCACAACTACTTTACTTTGGTTACTACTTATCATAGCTATATTGTTTTTCCTCTTGTGTCTGCAGCTGTCTTCAAAGCTGTTAGGTTATTTTAACCCTTTAAAGTGCTGGTCAGTAAAGCTCTGCATCTTCACAATAGCAAATAGACGTGAATTTAAAAATGTCTTAAAGTGAATGTAAATTTAGATGATAAAGTGCCCGGTTTTTAAAAATCCGATCAAAAACAGGGGCACTTTAATTCATCAAAATTTACATTTCACTCGTGTTGTGAAAATACTTACCTTTTAATCTTGACAGCCGCTCCAGCGATTCCCCAGTCATCGCAAGCCTCTTCTTACGTCAGAAATGATGGTCGGTCATCCTCCAATCACGGCTTTCCCCCCGGGGGAATCAATGTCTGATTCAACGCTGTGATTGGAGGATGCCAGATTCCTCATTTTAGACCCAGGAAGAGGCTTTGCGACGGGCGGGGAAGCAATGCAGCGGCTGTTAAGATTAAAAGGTAAGTATTTTCCCAACACGAGTGAAATGGAAATTTCGATGAATTAAAGTGCCCCTGTTTTTAATCCTATTTTTAAAAACCGGGCACTTTATCATCTAAATTTACATTCACTTTAAAATGACATTCTCCATCTAAATCATGCAAGTTTAATTTTGACTTTCCTATCCCTTTAAGGGATGTTAATCTCACCTGTGGTTTATAAAAACATTCCTAAATTTCTGCGCCTTTCTGTGATTGACAGCCTGCGTAATAAACCTGTAGCACATTTCATGGTGATTTGATAAGTGATAGTATTATTTGTTCCCACTGCAAAACACTTCTCAGTGTACAACAATAATGCAATCAGTAAGCAGAACTATCTTTCTGTATGTGCTGGTACTTATATAACCTGGGGAAGTGCTTTGCATACGTCCAGCCTCACGTAAAGAGAACCCATATATTATTTTATTGCTGGTTACATGTTGTGTCCTTGCATCTTTATGGGGTTGTCATGGTTCTGCAACTTAAAAAATAACCTTGTGGCATTCCAGAGATTTGTAGAAATTGATGGGAACGTAAGAGTGGATGTAGTGGGAATAACTCTTGATATTGTAAGATATGATTGTGCTAGCGGTTACAATTAAACCCCTCATGTAGCAAATGCACAGCCATTTCTGCCCTTTTCTCCAAGCCTCGGTGCATAAAATCTTGGGCACTTAATATTTTGAGTTAATACAACAGCAAATTTATATATAGAATGAGGAACAACAATGTGCGTGGGTATTGCTCTGACGGAAGCTTCCCTATTCCTTGAAATGACATTGTATCCCATATACATTGCAAGACAAGAGGGTCCTTGAGAGTCAATTGGAAGAATGAGTTGCGAGGAATAAAAGCATTCTCTAACAGCACAGCATATGTAATTCGAGCTCACATCTCCCTCCGGTCATATCTGAGAAGGCTTCGTTGCTAGGTAGCCTGCAGATGTAGACTTTCTCTTTTACCATTTACCTTCTGCACATATTGAGATGTATTGAATAAGGGTTGCATGTTTTTGATTGACAGATGGCAGATGGACATTAAGACTTGGCAGGCAGAGTGTACAGGAGGTCACATGCTGGCCTTCTGCCCCTATAGTACATTCACCATACACTCTCCAGACCAAAATCACTCGTTATATAGACATCAAAGCAGTGATACCGAATGGAACCTCACAGCATACAGTGTGTCTATACAATCAGGTTAATGAAAGGTGGCTTTAAAGGGATACTGAACCCTATTTTTTATTTCATGATTCAGATAGAGCCGCACTTTTAAGCAACTTTGTAATTTACTCCTATTATCAATTTTTCTTTGTACTCTTGGGGGCCAATTGATCAAGCTCCGTACGGAGCTTGATGCCCCTGTTTCCGCGTGAAACGTCAGTTTTGAAGCAGCGGTCTAAAGACCGCTGCTCCATAACTTGTCCGCCTGCTAGCGGCTGATTGGCCGCAAATCTGCAGGGGGCGGCATTGCACTAGCAGTTCACAAGAACTGCTTGTGCAATGATAAATG